>NW_019417105.1:3826-45308 GCF_000390285.2 Anoplophora glabripennis
GTCCGGCATCTGATATCCATGCCCAAGTAGGCACAGAAAAGCGACCACTACGAGCTCTTTCGCAGACATATCTGGGATGAAATCGCTGATTTTTTGGGTGATAGACTTTAACTTCTCCAGAATTGGTGGATTGAAATATTTTTTCGTCGGAAAATATCACGTTATTCCAAACATGTTGCCCCTGTTGAATATAATTTCTGGCAAATTGAAGTCTTCTTTCACGATGCTGGACTGTTAGAAGTTCTTTATTAGGAGCAGTATAATTAAAAAGTCCTTGTTCTTTTAATCTTGCTTTAGCTGTATTTTTACAACCGGGGAAGCCCGTTGCCTCTATTGCGTGGCGCATATCTGTAAATGGATTTTCTCGTACGTATGCTACCAACGCTCTGTCTTGATCTTCGGTAGTTTTTCTGTTGATTCCTGTTCCTGGTCGACGATCAACTGACAGCTCAATTTCCCATTTACGATGGAGTTTATTTATACATGTGACGCACATGAAGTTTTCTGGCAACACCTCTTGCTGACTAACCATTTTCCAGCATTGCAATCGCCCGACTTCTGCGACGAGGGGAGAGTTGAGCCATTTTTTTTAACTACTTACACTTACTACTCTGTTCACTACAGAATCACTAAATACAACTCAACTAATCGATATTTAATTAATCACTATCTAAATTACTAATAAATCACTCTGAATTCTCTAACTAAATCACGGTTTTCTGCCTACTAACTTGACACCTGTCACTTTAAAATTTAAAATAAAATATTGCCGCGCGAGTCTAATGGGAATGCCCCATATAGACAAGCGGTTAAGCCTTCATATTTCAAACAAAATACGATTCAGATTGGAAACCTTTATCTTGCGTCGAGTGTACATATATTAAGATAAATCACAAATTTGAAGTTTAAATATTATAAGTCAAAATTGAAAATGTCAAATAATGACAGAGTTAAGGTAAATGGCAGATATAAAACCAATATTAGGTTAAAAAAATGGTAATGTAAATTAAAATAAAATATATTAAAGAGTAATTCTGGAAAATTAATATAAAATTTGTCAGTAGAATGTTAGAAGAGTAAATAATAGATAATAAAGTTTAAAGTGAAGTGAAGGAAAAAGAAGAGAACGTTATAAGAATATAAATGAAGGTGTAAGGACCTTAAGGAATGGTGAGGATCAAGGAAAAAAAAGGAATTAGTTACAGAATAAAAAAAGACAGTGAGAAAAGCCAAATTTGATAAATTTAAAAGTTGGAAGTAAGTGGAGCAGAATAGTAAAATCAAAGAGGAAATTTACATTACATACAAATTGATGCATGGAGGGAACCTTCAGAGGGGAAGAAAATGTTAAATTAGTGAATGAAAGTAAGCTTCAGGTATCCAGCTTGTTAGAATTGTGAGATAAAGAACTACTCAAGAAGAAAAAAAGGTACTTCCGTAATTAATTTGTGTTATGAAAGTCAATATCAAAGTATCAAAAATAAGTTACAAGTTTGACAGATCTGAACAATTTAAGTTATTATAGAATCAAGATAATATATGCAATATTAAAGACCATACCTATGTGCCATATTCAAATGCATAGACAGTAGAAAGACATTGTGAAGTTTGATACTAGAAACATAATATTTTTGAAAATTTATTACATGTATGTATAAAAAAAATACTTTATAAAGTTGATTATATACAGGGTGGTCCCGAGATAATGGGCCAAAATTCATGGGTAGATTCCCCAAGTAAAAATATTCCGATTTAGCCGAACTTACCTTAGTCCAAAAGTTGATAGTTAAAGAGATACAGGGTATTAAATGTAAAATATTATTTCAGTTTTTTTTAATTTATTCCTTAACAAATGCAAATATCCTCACAAAATTTTGGGGATTGGAGTTCGTTGAGTAGAGGAATTGAAATCTGTTCACATTTTGGTTAAAGTTCATAGAGGGCGCTAGCTGCAGTAGATTGAATGTGTTAAAAACGACATAACTTTTTTGTGCTTTAAGGTATCTCATCTTTGGTTACAAATTCTTATTTTCCAACTTTTTTTACACAAAAAAGGTATACTTTATTAAAGTAGCTATCTCGCACCGTTTTCGAGATATTTGGCTTTGAAACTTCCAATGCTGTTGCATTAAATTACAATTAAGTACCTACAGGTATTATTAATTTAGCGGTAAAGTTTCTTAAGTAGGATTTGGACGAAAATCAAATAATTGACGTCTTCCACTTGTCTTATTGCTGTCATTTGTATGCTAATTTCTATTAAGTATTATTCGTATCTAATTAAAATTACATCTTAGCTTACAAATTAAATTGTATACTCGTATACATAAATGTGAGATAGAATGCCGAGGTTTTCGTTTTTGGAGTTACATGAAATCAGTTGTTTATGGAGAAACTATAAACACTTGAGAAGAACTTTAGTAGCAGGTTTTAAATGCTGCAAAGTCATTTCGCATTAAGGATTTATACTTTAAAATAAGACAATCTTTTAATAAACGTGTTGATAAATGTATTGAAGTTAGAGGTGGACATTTTGAGCAATTATTGTCAAAAAGGCATATTTTTTACTAATGTTTACTATTTTACTGTTCATTACAATTTTTAATTCTAAATAAACCCTTGTTTTTGACATTTCTAAATTATTTTAATTATTTCAACTATTAGCATTGGAAGTTTCAAAGCCAAATATCTCGGAAACGGTGCGAGACAGCTACTTTCATAAAGTCTACCTTTTTTGTGTAAAAAAAGTTGGAAAATAAGAATTTGATACCAAAGATGAGATACCTTAAAGTACAAAAAAGTTATGTCGTTTCCAACACCTTCAATCTACGGCAGCTGGCGCCCTCTATGAACTATAACCAAAATGTGAACAAATTTCAATTCCTCTATCCAAAGAACCCCAAACCCCAAAATTTTGTGTAGATATTTGCATTTATTAAGAAATAAATGGAAATAAACTAAAATAATATTTTACATTTAACACCCTGTATCTCTTTAACTATCAACTTTTGGACTAAGGTAAGTTCGGTTAAATCGCAATATTTTTGCTTCGGGAATGTACCCATCAGTTTTGGCCCATTACCTCGGGACCACCCTGTATACAAATAATTTAGAATTTAGTATTTTTAGTAAATATTGTTACCTGAGAATTATTGTTTACAATAATTGCTTGTAGAAATACAAGAGATATTGAATTTGTTTGAGCCATCATTGAATTCATAATTTATAATATAGACATAATTTATGATTCGAGTTTTAATTTTGTTGTGTCTATGAATTGTGATATATTGTTACTAGAACTGACCCCTGAGATGAGTGTTTCAATATAAAAAAAATCTAAGTATAGTTAACTTATAATATTTGGGTTATCACTTCACCGCAGGTTTTCTTTATTTAGCCGAGATGTACCTGAGCCGTAATACATGGTTTCAACAACGAGAAGTTCTTCTATAGCTTTTTATTACAACTAATGTGGAATTAACAGTAAAATAATCTCAAAAGACAAGAGATGTCAAATTCGAATATGCTAAAACTAACACTGACAACCCTGATCCTTTTTGAAAAGTCTAGAACTTTTATGAGGTTCAGCAAACGCCCCGCCATCTAACTTTCCGGCCGAGCAGGTCCTTTCCACGGTTGTCCCTTTTAAGGTTTTATTGTTATAATAATAATTTCAATTTAATAATAATAATAACATAAATTAATTCAAATAAGTAATTTAATTTTAATTTCGATATTATTATAAAAAAAAAATTAAATTAATATTAAATATACATTAAACATTAACAATTATTATAATATGTATGTATTTGAATAACAGCATGAAACAAAAAAGGGTAGTGTCTAGTTTTCTATATTAAACGCTTCACATGGAAACGCCACCATAAAATTTATAGGTATAGTATGTAATAATAGGTACCTATCAGCAAAAGTTAACAAAATAATAACTTTTTACTCATAAGGCAAGCGATTGTAGAAATTAATTAACAGTTAACCTAAATGTTTTGCAATAAATATCCATTTCAAAAACGAAAATGACCGTTCAACATTTATCGAGGTCACATGCGCATATCTATAATAAGTTTTTAATAGATGTTATTTTTACTAATGGTGGCGAAGCATCAATTACTTCACATTTTAGTAATCCCACTGTCCTGATCATTGTGCAATAACATGTACGTGTCTGTTTCTGGTTTAAAGCTTCGCATCGATCAATTTATTCTGTATGTATCCTACAGCCTGCCCTGTCTCTTGGCGTACCCTGAACAATTCAGGTATTTCGCTGAAGGCCGCTTGGTCCAGTGCTATGCCACGTGTTTTTATGGTAGTCAGTAGCGTTGTGTATTGTAAGCATAGAGCGGCACAGGGCTTGACCACAGATTTAGACTATTTCTGCACGTATTGCCGGTTACTAGCATGATATAGTTTGCTACTGTTCATTTATTTGACTATTGCTCAAAGTTGCCGGTGTCTAATGAAAAATTAGTATCTGTATAAAACATAATTATGATTTTTTAATTTAATAATCTGTTTTTATTATTTCAGACTTCGGAGTGCAAAAAAGGTCTGATAATAAATCGTACATTCCATATCTGTACCTCGTTTCCATACCCCATAATGAAAGTACCTACACTATTTTGCAGAAACACATAAGCAAAGAGTAGGGACAAATCTGATGTATTTTGATCGACTATTAAAAAAACCAAGGTTAAAATAAAATTAGCAACTACACAGTTCAAAAGTTTACTTTTAGTTTGCCGAGATATATCGCATGTAATCAATGTGTAATTTAATTTAGTTAAAGTAGCAGTCTAAGCTTTCTTAGTTTGGTACAATGAAATCAGTGGATCAGTGATTTTATTGTATTAAATTTTGACCTAAAAGAAATCTGTGAAAATACACATTACAGAGCATGTCGTGAAGAGAAAAAAACATGCGTAAGTGGTAACCAAGGTTTGGAGAAAATTAAAAACAATGCTATTTCTGCAGACGTTTAAAGACGAATATGAAAAGGAATTATGGNTTAGACATTATCGCAATAGACTTTATTTCTAATATTACACCGACATACAATAATAATAGACATATTTTAGTCATTGTTGACATTTTTTCAAAATTTATACGAACATACGCTTGTAAAAGAACGAATACAACAACTGTTAAACAAATAATAAGACAATACATAAATGAGCACGGGAATCCAAGACAATGTGTTTTAGATAATGCGAGTTATTTTACAACACATTTTAAAAATTTTATGAAAAAAAAAACATTATGATGAATTTTACAAGCATACGACATCCATCGGCAAATCCTTCCGAGAGATACATAAAAGAGGTAACAAACTACTTACGTATATTAGTCCATACTGAACAGCCATTGTGGGATACAAAATTACAGGATGTGGAGTATTTTATAAATAACATATCCAATACAACAACTGGGGTAGCTCCAATAACTTTGTTTTATAAAATACATCCAGACCGACCATGGTTATTTGAGAACTCTGTAAATTATGAGACATTAATAGACGGGGTTAATGAGAGATTAGAGAAATCATTTGAACGATACATTAGACGAAGACTAAAAAAACAAAATAACAGAACAACTTTTAAGAAGGGTGAACTAGTAATTGTGAAAGCATTACGAGTAGCAAATAGATCTGAACAAAAATGTGCCAAGCTAATTTTACCATATGAGGGTCCTTTTATAATCAATACAAAAAAGGGAGTTAATAGTTATGAACTAATAGACCCAGTCACAAGTAAAATTAGAGGGATTTTTAACATATGTCAATTGTACAAATTTCACAGACCTGACAACATAAATGACAATAACACATCATAATGACAATGAAAGATAAACGAGACATTGGAACTATTAGAAAATATAATACAGAAATTTGTTTCTCAAATCTTTTACAACACAGAGTGTTGAAAAGATTGAAAACAAATTTGGGAATGTTGAGATAAATCAAAAATTTGAAGTTTAAATATTATAAGTAAAAATTAAAAAATGTCAAATAATGACAGAGTGAAGATGATGGCAGATAAAAATTCAATATTAGGTTAAAAAAAAAATTTGATAATGTAAATTAAAATAAAAATATTAAACAATAATTCAGGGAAATTAATATAAAATTTGTCAGTAGAATGTTAGAAAAGAAAATAATAGATAATAAAGTGTAAAGTGAAGTGAAGAAAAAAAAAAAGAGAACAGTATAAGAATATAAGGGAAGGTGTAAGGACCTTAAGGAATAGTGAGGATCAAGGAAAAAACAAAAGAAGGAGGAAAAAGGAAATTAGTTACAAAATAAAAAAAAAGGAGTGGGAAGAGTAAAATTTGAGGAATTTAAAAGTTGGAAATAAGTGGAGCAGGATAGTTAAATCAAAAGGAAATTTGTATTACATGCAAGTATATGCATAGAGGAGCCTCCAGAGGCAAGGATAGAGTGAGGTTGGTGCAGGAAAGTGAACTTCAGGTATCCAGTTTGTTGGAATTGTGAGAGGAGGAACTACTNAGCGTGGAAATACAAGATAACCCATCTGATATCCCAAAGCGACAAGGTCAGCGACTTCTACTTCTACGAAGCAAAGTTTTGCATACCCACCTTTTGTTATCCGATAGCTCAGGCTACAGTCGGGGTCTATTTCACCATCGAGGTGAGTAGAGTGGTTCCTGAACATTTACCTGTGAGGGTAACTTTCAAGCTTGAAAGTTTGAGGAGGGTTCTGGTGCCAGGGGAGATCTTAGTTGACGACGAGATGCTGCTACGGGTGCTTTACTCAAAACTGGCAGTGTTCAAGGAATTGTGCTTTTAGAATAACGTTAGGGTAAATGAAATTGTAAGTCGACTTGTGAATAATAAAGCAATATTTAAGGGGTGTACTTGTTTTAACTACCAATTGATTGTGAAACTAGATCAGATCTGAACTAACCCAAGTCTTGTGATTCAATATCCATTCGTTTTACGGTTACTCCAGTCGATTTTGAGTACGAACGTGAAAAAATTATTAGTAGATATTTGATTGTACAGTCGGCGCCACCCAAATGTGAACGGCAATATTGTACCGTGTAATTTAAACTTCAAATCATAGTCGTAAATATCAATAGTTGTCAAATATACATATATGTCATTTAGACATTAACGTAATTAAATGTAAACAAGTAACGTGAAATATGCCGGAGCATTTAACTGAAGCGCATAGAGCAAGGGCAATAGCTAAATTAGAAGATAATTGGTTTTTGAGTGAAGTGGCTGCTGATTTAAATGTCAGTAAGAGTTGTATATTTTGTATTAAACAACGCTGGCGAGAACAATAATTACAAAGATCTATCAGGCAAGGTGTCGGGAAGGTTTCAAGTGACGCGGAAGACAATGCCTTGATCGAATTTATCCATAAGAATACCCTCTCTGTGTTACGCCATTAAAAAAAGTCTGATTTACTACGATAAAATCGAGATGAAATTTCCATAACTACCAAAATGCATTCACATTTGGGTGGCGTCAACTGTACAGGGGACCCTTACAAATATAATTTTGTAAACAAAAATTAAAAAGGTCAGTTCGAAATTGATTTAAAAATACACTTCTGCACGGCACTGGAAACTGGTCCACTGTAATACCTGACCTCGCACAATGCGACCGGTATGGCGGCGTGATAAAAACGGACAAAAACTTTCGCAAGGAAAGAAATATGTAAATAGAATTTTATCGCACCTATTTTATATCGGCAAATTCAAATGCTTTTGCCTTTATTAATTATTAATAAAATTAATTTGTGTTTTTAAATAATAAAATCATTTGACATACCCGATGCTGCAACAGCAATTGTTCAAAATTTTATCCACTCACGTGTAAACACATTTGGGTCCGTCTTACTCACTTTCTACGAACTAACACAAATGATGTCTTGCTTCACCATAACACAAATACTTCACCATAATACAAATGTTGTCTTGCTTCACCATAAATTAAAACGATATCCATCAACTCTGAGTTGCTATACACGCAAGCCATTTTTGACACTAACTACTAAAAAACTGATGTAAATACCACAGATAACAGGTAAAAACTACCGCAACGACGGATTTCAGTATTAGGAGTCACATGGCTCTCCACGCGTATTGCGAATGACGCTAGAGACTACAGTTGTCCAGCTATGTGGTGGTTTAATGTGCTATAACTTCAATAATTTGTTTATCAGAAACTAAGGATTTTACAAAATTTTTTTTACAATATTGACTCCATTTCTCATACCGCATCTATTCCCAAATTTTTTTGGATAAGTTGTGAATCACCCTGTATATAAAATAAATAAATAAACTAATAAATAAATAATTTCTCAATAATATCCTTTGTTTAGTGTGGTGTATTGTTTGGTTTTCCGCAGAGTTTTAACCTCACTAGAACTTACTACTGAGAAGGGTCGAAAGCTAGCCAGGGTATAATTAACAACTTAAATTACAACATACGCCTATACACAACAGGATCATAATTATATTAATTGTACAAACAAATCACATACACATACATATTTCTACTCATAACAATAGTGGCGCATACACATATATATTACTACCCATAACAATATATATATATTTTATACATTTTTTCTTGGGAATTGGGTTCTGGTGTGATAGTCGGTTAAAAAAAGGATAAAAGAAACAGCAGCTATTTCTTTTCTGATCAGGAACTTTTTCAAAAGGCTTTTATTGTTAAAATTGTTATTGTTAATTAAATAAAACCTAAAATACAAACAAACTACTTAATATTTAGAAACTATTTTTTCCTGTAATTACAATTAATTTAATAAAAATATAGTTTTGTCAAATACATACCTAAACAACCATTTTCCGTAGAATAAATTTTTAAAGAACTATGCATCAGTCATCGTATATTGGACAAATTTTCACAACATAATATTATTGTGTTTTTTTATTTTAAATTTGAAAAAGGCTTTCATTTTTTAAATGTTGTAAGCGTAACAGGAAAATATTTTTAATCGGCAATGTCGTACGTGGATACGTTGGAAATGAAATGAACGATATAATTTCAAATTATTAATTACTTCTTCTTCCAAATATTCCATAGTTAATTGTGCTATTGTTGATGAAATCGGTGCTCCCATTGCACAGCCTTCTATTTGTAGGTAAAAATCATTTTTATATTGAAAAAAATTAGTAATAGTAAAATCATTTCTAATTGGTTTCAAAATTTATCTGATACTTTTATACCTCAAGAAATACAAGAAACATTAGCATATAGTCCAAATTTTGCTTTACCTATAACCTATGAGAATGACTTACCTATTGGTGATTACATTGCATCTGTAGAGACAGCTATTCAAAATAAAACAGATAATGTTAAAAACACAATTAGAGCTAATGTTGTTAATGCAGTCACCAACTATAAAAACCATAAAAAACATAATAGAACATAATTAAATAATACACATAAAAGAATTTTAAAAAACATTAATAAAACTCGTCATTTCATCAAAGAAAATCCACAAATTACTAACCTCAAACGTGATAAAAGTAATAAAACAGTCGTAATGAACACTTCTGAATATAACTCGAAAATGTTAGATTTACTAAATGGCACAAATACATATAAAAAAATAAACTCAAATCCAACAAATAATTGTCAAAATAAAAATAATACTTTAATAAAAAAAATGGCAAAAAAAATAATTTATAGATGAAAATGAGGCTAAGAAATTGTTGATCCACAATGCACAACCCCCAAAAATATATGGTGTCCCAAAACTGCATAAAACTAACATACCCTTACGCCCTATTGTTTCTAGTATGCAATCGCCTTTATATAATTTATCAAAATTTTTATCAGATATTATATCAAAAATAAATTGCCAAAATGATTATTACATAAAGGATTCTTTTTGTTTTAAAAAATTCATTGACACAATCAATATACCTAATAATTATAGATTAATTTCATTAGATGTTACATCTTTATACACCAACATTCCTATAGATTTAGTAATTAAAATAATTACAAAAAAATGGAATTTGTTACAAAATTATACTACTCTCCCTTTGAATGAATTTTTAATTGGTATTAAACTTACACTCACTACTAATTTTTTTCAATATAAAAATGATTTTTACCTACAAATAGAAGGCTGTGCAATGGGAGCACCCATTTCATCAACAATAGCACAATTAACTATGGAATATTTGGAAGAAGTAATTAATAATTTGGATTTTGATATATTTTAAATGAGTACAATTTAAATAAATGAAAATAAATGAAACAATTTTCATCCAAAATTACAATTTACTATCAAAATTGAAAATAAAAACAAAGTTAATTTTCTCGATTTAACTTTAATCCGCAAAATAATCAGATTTTAACTAAATGGTTTACAAAACCTACTTCTTCAGGTACATATTTAAATTTCAATTCTCACCACCCGATAACACACAAAAAAGTGTAGTTATTGGTTTAATAAATAGAGCAATACATTTAAATAGTAATATTTATATGCCTAAAATTATAAATAAAATAAAAAACATATTACTAAATACCTAATAATTATCCTTCCAAGTTTTTTTATAACAAAATTATCAATCAAAGAATTTTCAATTTTTATAATACATCCAAAAACAAAAAACAATAAATTCTAATCATAACTCTATCAATTTTCAGTATATTGCATTACCATATGTACAATCTTTATCCGAATAAATTAAATCTATTTTATATAAATACAACATTTTAGTTGCTCATAAATCGTTCAATCAATTAAATAAATTTTTCACTCCTTTAAAAAGTAAAAATCCCATACTAAAATAATCTCATGTAGTATATTTTTTTCCATGCAATGATTGTAGTGGTCATTATATAGGTATGATATGACAAAATTTAGAGAATTAAGGGTCATAAATATACTAAAAATTGTGCAACAGCACTTAACAAACATGTTAAAGAAAAAATAAACAGATTTAATTTTGATTAAACTAAAATTCTTGTCAAAGAACCAAATTATACCAAAAGATTAATCCAAGAAATGATTCAAATAAAAAAAATAAAGAGAGTATTAACGACAAAACTGACATTAAAAACTTAAGTCAAATATATCATAATTTAATCAAATAATAATAATTACGATTTAGTTACTTCCACTTATTATCATATAAACAAATAACATTTAACGCTAGGCGTACTACCTGTTTAGATTTTATCATAATTATATCGCTCATTTCATTTTCAACGTATCCACGCACCACATTGCCGATTAAAAATATTTTCCTGGTACGCTTACAACATTTAAAAAATGAAAGCCTTTTTCAAATTTAAAATGAAAAAACACAATATTATATTGTGCAAATTTGTCCAATATACGATGACTGATGCATAGTTTTTAAAAATTTATTCTACGGAAAATGGATGTTTAGGTATGTATTTGACAAAATTATATTTTTATTAAAATAATTGTAATTACAGGAAAAAAAAATGTTTCTAAATATTAACTAGTTTGTTTGTATTTTAGGTTTTATTTAACTAACAATAACAATTTTAACAATAAAAGCCTTTTGAAAAAGTTCCTGATCACGAACGAAACGTCAAAAAAGAAATAGCTGCTTTCTTTTATCCTTTTTTTAACCGACTATCCAGAACNTCTGTATTTGATTTTTAATTAAATCATCAACCTTACTACTAATGATAGATCCATATATAAATAATACTTCTAGTTCTGCACGAACGGTCATCAACCTCTACCGCGCATACGTCAGCCGATGTGACGTAGCCGGCTGAAAGCTATGCCGATCCTGCTCCAGTCGCCATCTTGAATTGTGGAGCAGAATCGGCACAGCTATTCTACTAAGATATAAAAATTTGTCAACTGTCAAGAAACTTCATATTTGTAATATATTTGTTAATTTGTATTGAAACTAGTAATTTTCATTTCATATAAATAACAAAGTGAAACACACCCTGAGAGGAAGAATGAGAGTCAACATTATTAAGACTAGATCTTAATTGGCGCCTGGGCAAAATTTAAATTAAATTCAAAATCAAAATTCAAAATTTAAATTAAAATCAAAATCAAAACAAAATCAAATCATACAACAAATTATTCATACATTCAAAAGAATATAACAATATACATAATGAAATATACTGTAATGAATAATGTACGTTAAGATGTGAAAAAATTTGAAAATCTAGATATTACTTATTCCTTTTTAGGTTGCCTTAAGATCTGCTGTCGTCAGTGCTTGTCGCCGTGATGAACTGTATTAATTAAATTTAAATGATATAGATGATCTAGGATCAATGCTTGACTAAAATTCCAGATAATAAAATGAAAAAACCAAGATCATTTGTGATAAACGAGACTTATATGCCACTCTATAGAAAGTAGTTTTTGAAAGTTGTCGATTTTTCTTTACATATTCAAATGGAAAAAGTTGCAGGCAAGTAGTAGAAATACATCAATTTGATAAAATGCCTCCTAATTGTCGTGTCGCAAAATTTTTAAATTTGCCAAATGTAGATAAATACACAGGATGTTGTTTCCGTCGATTCCTTTTTTGGTTAATGCTGGGGCAGATTTAATTGCATTAAAAAGACATAGGGGTGGGAATCGTTGCCGAAAGATATATACTTAGAGAAATCTTTTACAAATAAATTAAACATAGCACATACAATATTTAGAACGGAAGAGACAAATATAAATTTGTTAATAGGAATAATATTGTAGAAGAATAAATAATTAACAGCAATAATGTCACCGACATTTCGAGCAAAGTTCAGCCAATATTTAATAGTTCTACAAACTGCAACTTAACCATAAATATAAACATATAGTTATAATAAACGTTTAAAAGGTGGAATACGTTCAATAGATGTTATGTTTACTAAATAATGCATTTTTTATGTGAATTTGTTTGCCTGCGTATATTTATGAGTAATTACTGTATAAAATATAGACAAAAAATGGTAGACCTAGCCCGGAAAAGTAACTTTCCCGTACTGTTTGCTGATGGTTGCTTGGCAACGGACTAAAATACTAGAATACGATATTTTGGGGTCTGAAATTGGACCGAAAATGTACACATTTCAGAACGATTTCAGAAAAAAAAGCCTTCTTTATAAACGCGGCTGTATATTTTTATAGGGTTTTGTTATAAAAGCTGTCTCATGCAGTAATATCTCGTAAATGTGATTTTAATTTGTTTTCTCTTTACATTAATAAACAGAGAAAATGCTACATTTTTAGTAATTTCATAAATTCTTTATCTTCAGTAATCACCATGCCGGCAACAATACCTACTTAATTTTAAATCAGTATAATATGTAGGTATATCAGTAAAATAATTTTCACATTAACATTATTATTTCATGAATATAGAATTGTATATAACTTATTTCTGTTTTCACTTGTAAGTATATGTATTGATTGACTGATATGTAACTATCGTAGAATGCAATTAGTATCTAATTCGAAAGATAATATTATTAGCTATATTTACACCAGAAACTGTGCATGTACACCGAATAGAATTATTGTTATTAGTATACACGCAAGCAGACAATATGTGGATACTTCAAATAATGTCGCATCTATTAATTCCCCTGTTCGATAAATATAGGGTGTTT
Organism: Anoplophora glabripennis; assembly: GCF_000390285.2. NCBI lineage: Eukaryota > Metazoa > Arthropoda > Insecta > Coleoptera > Cerambycidae > Anoplophora > Anoplophora glabripennis. The sequence goes on from NW_019417105.1 coordinate 17,460, forward strand.
CGAAAAAGAAAATTAGGTTAAATATGAACAGTTTTAGAAACAAGTATAGTAAACAATTTCTTGGGGTAGGTAGATGTAGGAGGTGTCCAATCAGCGTAAACACTGAGCCGATGCATACTCATCTCTCCGGGGAAGATTGAACTTCCAAACATCCTTAGTGCGGACTGAGGATATGCAACGTGTTGATTACATCATTCTCCTGGTAACTTTGTTGAAACCAAGTCCGGTGAACCTAGACTAGAAAGTTGTTAAATACTCTCTCCTCATTCCATTGATGGCTGTGCACGACGAATTCCTCCCAGAAAACGAAAGATAGTCGTCTTCAAGAAGCTGCTTTAGATGACAAATTAACCTTATGTTTTCGAGGTCGCTGAGTCCGAATCCGAGGTCCGTTTGAGCTTGTCAGGTCAGGTTAAAGGTCATGTCAAGGTCAAACCGAGAAATATCCCCTATGGTAGGGACAACCAAAATCATTATGTTTTTGGGGTCGCTGAATCCGAATCCGAGATCTGTTTGGCCTTGTTAGATCAAGTTCAAGGTTGCAGGTAATTTAATTATCCTGTTGATGCCTTTTGGACACATAATACTACGTATAACTTCATTTGATGAGAATACTGTTGCTATTAATATGTATAAGTGCAACAGTTTTATTAAAGCATAATTAATTTAATTAAGTTCACTTGAATTACTGTATCTATTAATTATTCAGATATTGCCTGTTTTGATTCCGAAGGAGAACTGCAATTTAGGAACTGTAATAACAGCTAATGATCCGTTACAATATCGATTTTATAAAGACGAAGGAAACACTAATAAGGAACTTGTTGCATAATATATATAAAAGTACCGGTGACAGATCGATCCCGATTATACTCGTATTAAAGTTAGTTCATTTACGAGACTGTTATTATCTACTGTACACGCACAAAATTTATATACAAACTCGTCAAGAATTTAAATTAAAAAGCTTCATTATCTACATAATACCTTTATGACATATAAAATGTTTCAGAAAAATATGCCACACATCCAAAACATTTTTTTTTATAGTCTTTAGTTTTAAAAAGCATTAAAGCAAGTTTTTGTAATGAATTTTGCCAATGTCTTCAAACGTAATAAAAGGTCATATTGAGATTTGGCGGAACATCCAAAAAATACGTCCATTTCGAATTACTGTAAAAATTAACCAACTTTAGAACAATGTGCATCAGGCTGTTGGGAAATTCTTCCTTGTTTATCAATCTTTGTCATTAAGACAGATACTTATATTAAACAAGGTAGGACAATAGTCGAGCGATTTTATTATATTTCACTTTAGGTCGAGAGTTTTACTAAATCTGGAGCTTGAATAAAGCAGAGAAAATGAAGAACTACTCAGTTAGCCAATGTCAAATCAGTAGGGCATGATTAAAATATCAAGTAGCTAATTCTTGTAATTATGACTATTGACTATTATGACTGAAGGAGAAGAGTGATTGCAGCTGATTGCGTTTGTATATCTCTACCCAAACGGTCAGAAAGAGAGTTGCTGAAGTAGATCTCAGATATAAACGTCATGCTAGACATCCAAAATGGACCAGGGAACACTAAAAACGACACTAACATGATTCGAGTGTGCCAATGGCGGAGAAGGATATCATCACGAAACAATGGCGGAACGTGTTCATTTTGATGGACTTTCTGTTATGGTTTGAGGTGGCAAATAATTTTCGAACAGAACATAATTTTAGAAGGAACGGTGAGGGGTAGACGGTACCTATAAATCAGAAACGTTAGAAATCATTATTTTACCTTAAACTCAAAACAGTAATCATGATTTTGTTTTTATAAACAATAATGCCAGACTCCAAACAGATGATAATATGGCCAGATTTATCTTACTGAGTACCCCTAATATCCACTGCAAAAAAGGATATTCCAGTTACGAATTCAAGCACAGACGCATCTTGAACTTATACGTGCCTTGGCATAGCGTGGAAACAAATTTCGATGGTAAAGATCAATAATCTAATAAGAAGCATGTCTAGACATGGTTAAGAAGTTGTATATCCAAGAGAAGGTGCAACTCTATTAATTCTGCCTCTTCGAGTCATCAATTTGTAGTTCCGCTAAAAATAAGTCCAAAAACTGGTAAAAATCATCATAGTTATGTACTTATAACAACTTAACAAGAACAAAAAACAAAAAAAAATGCTAAAGGCTATAAAATGCACAAAAATATATACACTGTGATCAGAAAAACTGTGTAATGCAAATATCTGTCCCGGTGACACAAACAGTTGTATCAGACGAAAATCGAAGCATTTTACAGTTATTTTGAGGTCCCACTTCAAATGTTGAGCCGTTATCAGAAAACGATTAGTCTCAAAATATATACCCTCCAAATTTCAATACAATATGTCGATTACTTTTGCAGATATGTAAAAATCCTTAATTTATTAAACAAAAATAATTTTAACGCCCCACCCGTAGTTCATACAAAAAACTGTTATTATTTTTTGTTTTGCTACTGATTTATGATTTATGTTTTCAACAGACGCTTTCCTTATGAGTAAGAAAATATTATTTTGTTCACTTTTGCTGGTACCTACTTATTATTACGTACTATACATCGTCAGATAACGCCCGAAATGCTTTGAAATGTTCGTTCGGAAGTGGAGCATTACTGTATGGAAACGGAGGGAAACCAATTTGAACATTTAATAAAGTAACATTCTTTCATTCATTTTAAGTTTAAGTTTAAGGGTATTTTACGTCTCTGGCTAAGGAAGTAGTAGCTTCCAAGACACCAAAACTTACGCCATCACGTATCTCCCTTAGAAAGAAAATCGACGTGTCTCAGTTTTTTTTTAATTTCGATATTTTCCAGGTGGGAAGATTTAATTGGAACACCCTGTATATATTCTTATAATGTAAATAGTGCAGTTATGAGAAGAATGCGGTTGTGTCACTTTTTGTTAGAATAAAATTACATAAAAGAGAACCCGGACTATAGCCAACCCTGTACCACATTGCAGCCGCTCTAACATTTCTAATCTCTAGTAATAATAGATCTATTTGACTTTATATGATTCTAATTTTTTATTAAATACGCTCCTTATAAAGTCATTCTTAAAGTTTAATTTCATACCACGGGTGTTATAGGATAATAATGAGAGTTTTCGTCCCGAGAGATATACGTCGGCCATATAACACTCTAGATATCTTAATTACTATTTTCTTACAATTACTACCATTATACCACATAAAAAACGATATTAAGTGGTGATTCCACATGATGTATCCTGCGAGGCTTATCAGCTTCAGTGAAAACGAGTGAAACGATGTGAAAGGTGTCGCGGAACAGCTCCGTTTCCGATGTGATAACCGCGCATTTTTATCAAAATAACTGATTCTTTATTGTGCAGGCCGTCCTATTTTTGATGAGAGCTAAATGAGTTGGATATAAAGTTAACACTGCTCTATATGAACTGTTCGGTGTGTAATCAATGTTAGTTTTGTCTGGATCTTATGGTTACGTTGTCATGAAGCAAGTTTATGTAGAGACATTTTTTATTAATTTATTCTCGTTTGTAAAATTAAATTTTTCGGAAACCGTTTGATTTATCAAAATTGAACAAAGAGGTTAGTACTTCTTTAATAGTTTAGGGATTTAAATGTTTAAAAATTGTAAAAAATGAGATTAAAATAAAAAGTTTGGGATGAAACAGTGATAATCGCTTAAAACCACTTCCTATGTAACGTGAAAATAAAATGAATGCCCAGATGCCCTATGCTTGCAATCGATAAAACACACTTTTAGTCAAAATTTAACTCCTAATAGTTGGGTTTGCACATTTTAATTAATAGAATACCAGGCAGACAAAAAAGTCCAAACACAAAGATCTGACAGCATTTCCGACGTATTTTGATGAGCTGAAAACGATACATAGTCACAATTTATGCATGACCGGCCAGCAAAATCTCGTAAAATCTATATTTAGGGTAAAAACGGACCCAAAAATTGCTCTATTATAAGAAATACCAAACCAACTAGACATCGCCTTCTCTGGCATACGACGCACGAGCAAGCGGAAAAAGATAAGATGGCGATGCTACGGACGGCTGACAGTGTTGACGTTAAACAAAAATTTTGGCATTACTTATCCACAACCTGCTTCGGTGACAATTTTATTTTTGTCCGAGAAGAGGGCGCAGCAAATTACATACGATACTTCAAAAATTTGTTTACACAAAATATATCAATTTTGCCATGAAATTTTATTAAAATAAGTTTTCTCTATCTCTTAAAATAAAAAAGTTAAACGACCCTAAACTTTCGGTACTTTTCCGGTTTTTTTATGATTTCTCATAAAGTTGGCCATGAATCTCAAATTTGTTTATACGAGCATAAAGATCTCAAAAAATGCAACAAAAAACATAGCAGAAATGTTTATCTAGATCCATTTAGTCCAGAAAAGCTCAGTTTCTGAGATATGGACCTTCTCTCTCTTCTTTCTCTTTCATTCTTTTGTTTCTTTTTTTTAATATTTCAAGAAAGCGTAAAGATAACTTCACATAATTGTATAGTGCAATATATATATTTAGTACTTACACAACAATGCTGTAATTTTATATTTCAGTTGCCAGTGCCATAGATATAGGCGAGTCAATTCGTTTTGTGAACTCCAACCTCTATCTATAATTATTTTATATATGTATTTATGCATGCACATCACACAGTAGTTAAAGCGTATAAAAAGAAAGATTAAATTAGACTGCATCATAAAAGTCCTGGTGCTTTAAGATATAGGAAAGCATCTACCCGACAAATATGGACTACTGAATACTGATACCCCATACATCCACCATTTTTTACTGCTCCATTTTTGCGATTTGACGACATATTTACTGCGGGCGAATGAAGGTAGCAAGACAAATTAACACCAACAAGATAGATTTAAAACATGTTTGTGAAAAATTACAGGAACGTTAAAAAGATATCGCGTCTTATGAGCAAATAGTCTGTTTCCGAGGGAAATATATTTTCACGAGATATATGGAATCAAAACCTGGCAGATATGGAATTAAAATATGGATAACAGCTGTCAAAATGTTGTATATTACAAATCTTCACTGGCAAACCTTCTGATCGTGATTCAGAAAGGAGTCAAAGTTTTTGAGTTATATCGGGCTGTTTCATGATACTTGGCGAGGATTTACTACACATATTTCTTTATTAGTGATCCTTTGGCTAACTATTTATTATTTGATACAGTTTGTTTGCTTTCACAAAACATTTAACAATGACTATCATTGATTTTCAAACTTCTTTCTTTGAAGGCGAATAACTTCACAACGACCTGTATACCCCTTCATTTTTGACATGACCTAATGAGAGAATTGTCTATAATTATTTATTTGTGGCATTTATAGTTACTTTTTTTTATTTAATTTGGTATTTCTGCCACACTGAAAAGAAAAACACTTTGCTTCAAAAGGATCAGTCACAGGGGGTTGATTTTATAAATTTAGTTTTGCCTATCCAGAAATATCTCACACAGAGAAAGTAGATCAAACTTCACGACACAGCTAGCTCTAATTGTAAGTGATACCAAGTGGAATAGTCGTGCATGACTCAGAAACGTTTAAGTATCTACAAAAGTGCGATAAAAAAGTTAACACTGTATGTGACGTTTGTAAAAATGTTGTATATGAAAAAGGAAAACTATTTCAGTAATCAATTGTTGCTCAAGCTAATGTACAACCTGTTTGAATGTAACATTCAGCTTTGTATAGCATAAATACAGAAATGTATACTAATATCAGTTCAGTTCTAATTTTTTTAGATTCTAATATTTATTGTTTTTAATCTAAGAGAATACTGAAACAATTTGTTCATACACGAAAAAAAATGGCAGTATTACCTCATGTTGCAAAATATACTGTTGGTACTATTAGATATTTTGTATATTTTCATTAAAAATATCCAAAGAACCTATAGCAAAATTCAGTAGATATTACCACAGATATTTCGGTCTAAAAGATCCACCTGGTAAAACAAATGGTGTGTAGTATATGGAGGAAGTAGTTTGTCTAAATATTTAATATCATAGAATATAGTGGCTTCAATAAATGAAACAGGAAATTGTTAAAGGTATAATTAACTCTTTGTAGCTAAATATCTTCAATAAAAATATAAAAACACAAAAGTTAATTACAAAATTTATATTTGTAATATAATTATTTGTAGTACCGCTGAACCAGCTTTAAAAAAAGTTTGTAAAAAGAATTCTAATTATTTTCGCTCCATCTACACTTCTTTTGTATAAAAGTTGCTTCGCTCCACCCTATAATAAACTGATTATGAACTTGCTTTTAGAGCTTATCTAGATATATGGTGTCAAAGGCTACCTACATGAACTTTGGAAGTTTAATATAAAAGTTAATAAAGACTTTTCTATGTAATTAGAAATATCTATATTTTCCTCTTTTTTCCTTTACGCTGGTACATTACTTAGGATAGCAAGAGAATCGCTTCTACGAGGTCTGTTCAAAAAATAACCGTACTTAATTTTTTTTTAAATTCGGTATTAATTTTATACATTATTGGTCCTTGTCTCCTTCAAAGTACCCCCTTCAGCACACACTTTTCCCAGTGGTATTTTAATTTCTTGAAACAGTCTTGGATAGCATTATTTGAAATGGTCTTTAAAGTTTGTGACGAATTTGCTGTGATGTCATCAATAGTCTGAAAACGGCGTCCTTCCAGCACTGATTTTAGTTTCGGGAATAAGAAAAACGCGCAAGGAATAAGTACGGAGAGTGAAGGCGAACAGTAATCTGATTTTTTACAAAAACTGACGAATTGAATCAGCTGAGTATACGGGTACATTGTCACGGTGCAATAACCATGAGTTGTCTCGCCACAACTTTGGTTTTTTTTGTGGATCTTTTCACGTAACTGTTGTAAAACGACTTGATGGTACACAAGGTTCAATGTTTCTCCTTGAGGTAAGAAATCAAAACGCACAATTTCAATAAAGTCGAAAACAACAGTGAGAATCACTTTAACATTGATGGATTGAGACTGACGTGCCTTCTTGGGGTGTGAAGATCCTTTTCCAATCCTTTGAATGAATGTTTCATCGTCATTGGATTGTTCAAAGAGTTGTTCGGTCATCAAACGAGCAGCAAATTTTGCTGCAACTCAATGCATGTTCAATTTTTCAGTCAAAATTTCATGGCATGACCCAATTGAAATGCTAACCTCTTCTGTAATTTCTCTGACAGTCAATCGACGACTTGCACGCATCAGATCTTTGACTTTTTGTCATCAGTTGATGTCGAAGGCTTTCCTAGTCGAGAATCATCTTCAATGGACTGACGACTACTTTAAAACCATGAAAATCATTCGTAAAATTGCATTGCACGACCCAGAGTACTCCATAATCTTGTGTTAAAATTTGAAACATTTTCGTGAAAGTTTCACTGAAAACTTTACGTTGCATAGCTGCTCCAAAAAATCGTATATTTCAAAAATCGCCACTAACACTTAAACTCGTTGCATTCGAATTTTATTCGACTTATTTGATGTGAGTGGTGTTTGGTGGAAGTTAATGTGATCATATTTTGATTGCGAAGCGTGAGATCTAAATAATTTTTTAAGAAATAAAATATATTTTTGATTTTTTGACTATTAAATTTTCGTCGTAGTATTTTAATTTGATGGTAGCATTATACAGGGTGATTCACAACTTATCCAAAAAAATTTGAGAATAGATGCGGCATGAGAAATGGAGTCAATATTGTAAAAAAAAATTTGTAAAATCCTTATAGTTTCTGAGAAAAAAATTATTGAAGTTATAGCACATTAAACCACTACATAGCTGGACAACTGTAGTCTCTAGCGTCAATCGCAATACGCGTGGAGAGCCATGTGACTCCTAATACTGAAATCCGTCGTTGCGGTAGTTTTTACCTGTTATACCACAGGTATTTACATCAGTTTTTTAGTAGTTAGTGTCAAAAATGGCTTGCGTGTATAGCAACTCAGAGTTGATGGATATCGTTTTAATTTATGGTGAAGCAAGACAACATTTGTATTATGGTGAAGTATTTGTGTTATGGTGAAGCAAGACATCATTTGTGTTAGTTCGTAGAAAGTGAGTAAGACGGACCCAAATGTATTTACACGTGAGTGGATAAAATTTTGAACAATTGCTGTTGCAGCATCGGGTATGTCAAATAATTTTATTATTTAAAAACACAAATTAATTTTATTAATAATTAATAAAGGCAAAAGCATTTGAATTTGCCGATATAAAATAGGTGCGATAAAATTCTATTTCTTTCCTTGCGAAAGTTTTTGTCCGTTTTTATCACGCCGCCATACCGGTCGCATTGTGCGAGGTCAGGCTTTTCAGTGGACCATTTCCAGTGCCGTGCAGAAGTGTATTTTTAAATCAATTTCGAACTGACCTTTTTGATTTTTTCTTTACAAAACTGTATTTGTAAGGGTCCCCTGTACATCCAGAACTTTTTTTTTGGATAAGTTCTGAATCACCCTGTATTTTCCAACTTAGTAGTGTAATTTGAGAAAAATGAAAAATTTGAAAAATAAAGAAGGAACCTCTATATCTACCAACTGATTATGAAATACATGTATAACCCTTCACGATATCTTAGGGTAGCCTACTGTTGACTTTGCACAGTTCGTTTCAATTTTTTTCGTCATGAAAGTTGTCTTTGTGGGTGTAGATATCATCCCCTATAAAACGGTGTAATTCTCACATTTCAGTATAAAGATATCTACGACTTTTGTCATTGACACTGAATACTGAAGGTTACATGTTGCGGTTAGACAAAATGGAGCGCGATACGATGGATGAGCGACTAGATTGTCATTACGAAAAAGAAAGGACCAATCACCCCACCAGCGTAAAATTCACACCACACTGTTACTTTTTGAGTTGTAGTATAACAACCCTAGGTTCGATAAAAAAATACATAAACGTAGTTGTGGCCAAAAATATGTGATGTCATAAGGAATACCTACGTTGTGTGTATCTATTTTTAATTGACCGGAAGGCGCTGGCTACTAACATTTTTGAGGGGATGTATGGTTTAATTTTATAAAAACAAAAGCAGGGTAAATACACCTAACTTTATTATTTACATACAACTCTTCAAATTAAACATGTGACAAATAGAAAGAACAACAAAAACATTAACAACCATTTAACATAAAATGAGATTTTTAACATAAAATGAGAGTGCCAGGCTCACTTAGAGCTCCTGTGGGGAAAGAGCATGGCAGAGAAACCCACGATCGTTGTTCTTACCACCCAAATATAAATACAAAACAACCGCTAACCAAAGGTTTAAATTAAGATCCTTTGCTAATGATAAATAAGACCTGTCTCATTTAATGTGTCACTAAATGTCATCTGTTACCTCATATTAGTCATACACACTTCCAAGTAAAACTGAAGAGGTTTGGTGTTAGTTAGCCGGCAGGGCCGGAAGGTACTGGAGTCCCATACGGGAGGCAATCCAGCTATAGTTGGGATTTCGGAAGATCCTTCATAATACTGGAGTCCCATACGGGAGACAATCGAGCTTAATTCAGATTCGTTCCGCACGGGCGAAAATGTTAGTATATTCAACAAGGCACGTATAGACGTATGACACAAAGTGAGCACAAGAAATCAAATAACAACATAATCATGATAAAACGAATATATACATATTTTAACATGTAATAAATAATGAGCAATCTTTGATCATAATTGTAACAATTTTATATTAGAAAAATATACGCCCCTGAGCGTAAGACAATGAAGGCTAAACATATACAGAATTATTATCATGAAACATCTATATTTTACGAACAACGCAATCATGACAAAAACAAGTTCGATGTGAAACAAAGGAGTCATTATTGTAATGTCTGGACGCCCACACAATATATATATATATATATATTTTAACATGAAATAAATAATGAGTAATCGTTAATACTAATTATAACAATTTTATCTTAGAAAAATATATGCCCTTGAGCATAAAGCAATGGAAGCTAAACATATAAAGAACTATTATCATGAAACATCTATAACCATCACAATCATAAGATTTCATAGAACAATTAACAACAAAGTACTTAAAGAATATTACCTGCTAACTAATAACGGTTAAATACTTAATTTTCCACTACTTTGTCACACTACCCACCGATCGTCTTACCACTTCAACTGCCTATCTTTAACTAACTAGGCTTCCTTCCAGAATTCCCTACCTAGGCGTTTTCTTTTTTACGCTTCCTTCTACCGACCGTTAATATTACTTTTTCATTATTGTATAACACTCATTAACAGGTGACGTCGAAGTTGATAAGATAAGTACGATTTTGCACATAGTATGCAGTGGTTGTTCTTGAATGAGTTCTGCTTGTTCACATAAGATGGATATGCGACTCGTCGCTAAAGATGATATTAGCAAGCTCACCGTCCACTTGTTGATTCTCCAACATCCAATCAACGAATGCCCGGCTTATTAAATGGTCGTCTGGGTTCAATTCCTGGGTTGGCTGAATGAATGCAGATGCAGATCTATTGTTAAAATCCACTATATTGTGCTTTTTGAAATGTTTAATTGCAGTGACCGACGATTCGTCGTAGCAATATTTTGGGCTGAATGGCCAGTACGGGGCCGGCTTGTTTTTTTCTTGTCTGCAACCGAACCTGTTTGTTCAAATTTGGCAACTAATTTTTTAACAGTTGTTTTATTCTACTGAACATTCCACGTAATTTGCGCACAATCTCAGCTATACACTCTCCGTACTTGTAATGAATTTTCACAATCTTCTAGAGCGCTCCATTTTGTCTAATCGCTCGTGTTTACTACAACATGTGATCTTGCACAATGCTGCCAACTCCTCGGAATGAAAATGGCGCACAATTCAAATCTAGTATTACTTTTAGGACACCCTTTAAGGATTACCTTACAGTTTATTTTAAAAAAGTGTCATTTTTGGTCCTATGCAACATATTTAAGAGAATTGGTCAAGTGCTTACTTGTGAAGTTTATTTCACAATCTTTTCATTTTTGACAAGAAAAATTAATTAACTTAAGTATGTTTGAAGATAATTTATATTACTTTCTTTTTACATGGGCACATGTTCTTAAAACACTTCATATACTTACTCTGTATTTCGACTCTGATTTTTTTCTGCCAAAAATGTTTTATCGATGTGAAATTTTACCCCTGTGGTGTTGCTGGCCGAGCTGGTGAGAGAAAAATGGCTACAATTTCATCCCCAACAGTTGAGAAATAATTCAGATTGATTTATGACCTGCACTGTTTTGATACTGTAATCGGCAAATAAAACGAATGAAAAGATAACTGAATTGCTTATTTATATTACTGGAATATATCCACTGCTTTGTTTTCAATTATTTCCCGGTCGGTACATTTCTTTTAAACTTTAATTAAGGCATGTAATTAAAAGAGATAATTTAAGAGTTCTAATTAGATAAAATAATAATAGAGCGGTGTAGTGTTCTTCGTGCGGTTGTGTTATTAAGACTTCTAAATTAGGAACTTCATTATTAAAATTGCTACCAATAAGTTTGCTACAGTTTCATATTACCAAATTAGCTAAAATTTTATTGAATTAACCGCAAAATTATTATTAATTAATTAGTTAATTAGTTCCAAATATGATCTCTTTTGTTTTTAGAATAACTAAATTGTAATATTTTCTGCATTTGCATTTTAATCTTTTCGTCTCTCAATGTATTAAGGAAAAGTTATAAATGTATGTCTTTCCACAATATCCACCACCTTAAAAACACGGTTCCTATAAGTAATTAATATTTTTTTGCAACAGTGTTTATATGAGAGTACAGCAGTAATACAACCAACTTTATAATTATAAAATGAATAAAAAACAACAAAAATAATACATTTAATATACTCGGTGATTTTTTTAACATGAAACTTCCAAATTTCTCGAGAAATAAACAGTCTCTGAAAAAAATGTCCACAATCAAACTTCAAAATTTTATCACTTCACGGAGGGAATATATTTTAACTTTGAAAATATTAAATTCAACTGTAAAAGTATGAAGGATTTGTCTAAAATATGTTTTTAGATTTATGATAAATGTAATCTGTAATCGACGAAGCGACGAATTTAATTTTTTTCAATTTGTCTTGCATACAATTTTGTAATACGTTTGAAATAAAAAAAATACCATGTTTTCACTGCAAAAAATCAAAATTAGTCTTACAGCAAATTTTATTTCTCAAATTTTCAGTTACTAAAAAATGACTGGTCAAGAGACTACTATTATTGTAACACAGGAACAAAGTGTCCTTTTTGGGATACCTACTTGGACAACCGCGATTTTCTTCCCTTCCCTTATGACATCGGAGTGTTTGATTAAAGATATCATTTCCTTTATTAAAAATAATTTTTATAAAAATGTTTTATGTTCACATTTAATGTATGTGTTATTTCTTTCTTCGTATTTTTTGTGACTGCAAAAACACAAAATAAACGTAGAAAGAAAGAAATAACTTTAAAGCTAAAAGTCGTTGCATTTCTACATGTAACGATTTCCCAGTTATTGGAAAATTGCAAAAAGAATAGACTTTTTAGGGGCGAATTTCATAAAACGTGGTATTTTTTTATTGCAAACATATTGCACAATCGTGTGCATAAGTTCTCTTAGAGGGAGAAATGGAAAAAAATTGAATTTCGTCGATTACACCGCCATCTATTATAAACCGAAAAATATGTTTCAGACAAACCTACATATTTTTTATAAAATTGAGGATTCCTATTTAAGATTTCAAAGTCCCCCGCTTAATACTTACTAATTTGAAAATGATCGACAAATAATGTGAAAAGAATCGTCTCAAACCATCTATAATTCCATAAAAATATGTTAAAATAAACCAAAAGCATATACAAACTAAATAACAAATAATAATTACAATAATGGATTTCAATGTTCTAAGAACATTTATAATTCATAGAATCTATTGGTAGCTGTCAGTCCGTAAAACTCACATCGCATCTGCTTTCAAAGACGCCAGTACAAATTTATGCCATGCCAAAAATGTTACCACGAACATTATATAAATTTGTTTTATATGAAATGTCTGAATTTTTTTATGCTCCACGTGGATTAAGACAGTATAAGAGAAAGAGTCTTTCAGCAAACTCTAATATTTACTTTTAATTGAGCAGTGCGTAATAAGGTATTTTAAATAGTGGTATAATTTCTGCATACGACAAGTAATTAATTATTTTTTTGCGCAAAAGCTAGGAATAAAAGTAAAATATAAAATAAATACACGAGATGTTTTAATTGAAAACTTATTGAGAACCTCTAGCTACGGCAGATAGAAACTAAAGAATAACTGTACGATTTTTTTTACGTGTTTACAGTAGGTTTCCTGCTTAAGTATTGGAAATCCTCAGAGTCCATGTTCAGTCACTTTAGATTTGGTGTCTGGACTATCTGGCGTCCCTTGGTTTGGCGGGTGGCTCCGGTTAAAAGTGGCTTTAAAAACCATAGCGACTATTTGCGATCTCGGTCTATGGCCTCTCTGGATTATTGAATCTTCCTGGATCGTCGCAAATAACGATCTTTTGGGGCGATATCGGCCGCTGTGTGCAGAGCTGTGATTGGATGGTTGGAGCAAAATTGGGCGCGAAGGCGGAAAAGTTGAAAACATCCGCGAAAATTGGGAGCTTTGTGTTAAATGGTCATTGTCGTTGGCTCTGGTGATGGTGGATTGCCAATTGCTCAGTTTTTTCAGATTTTCAAGTTTCAAGAATGGAAAGGTGGGTCATTTCGAAGTGACATGAACTGGAAAAACATTAACACTTTGAATAAACATCTACTTTATCAGTGTGAGATATTTCTGTTTACGTATAACAAATTTGATCAATCAATCATTTGACTGATATTTTTGTTGGAGATATTTATTTAAACATTTATTTGTTTTCAGTGTGGAAAAATTAGCAAATGAAATATAAAAAAGTACTAAAAATTATCTTGAATAAACGCCTCATCACAAACAATTCTCGTATGGAAGAAAATGGAAAATGTTTAATTAATTATATTTCAAAATATTGGCAAGACTTAAACGAAATTGAATTGAGTAACACGATTATGGGAATTATTAATTCAGAAACGTTCGTATCGATTTCCTACAGGAGCAGATAAAGGGTCAATTATTAAGGATTGTTCGCGAGAACTAAGGAGAAAATTACTGCTTTACTTTGTAAAGTATGACCAATACTATTCAAACAAAAGTACGTATATAAAGGAGTTCCCTTATCGATTTTCTCATTAGGATGGCTAAATTCCTTTTTTATTGATCAATCTCCAATTTTTCGTATCCTAAATTTTAGTTAGTTGTAAAATATAGTTAGAGGTACAAATGGGAACATTGAATTATTTGAGTCAATGAACTACAGATAAAATGGTGTAGGTATGTAGTGTAACAAATGCCGGGACGCGTGGTAATTTATTTATTAGTTCTCGGAACGGATGGGCCAAAAAGTAAAATATTTCAGTCAACACTAATTTTATCGAACAGTTAAGCGTTTTCAAGTAGGTTTAGCGTCGCCACAAGGCCGTCCTTCGGAGAAGGCCCCATGAAATTTAGCAATATATTTTTAATAAGTTTACTTAGACTGTCGGGGCCATGTGTTGAGCATATGGTATAAAGAAAAAAATCGATATTTCAAATAACGTGCGAAACGCATTCCAAATAACGTAGGAATTCCAAGAATAAGTTGTTAGAAGTTATTAGAAAAATAATAATAGATCAAATAGCTGGTTTTTAGGCGGATTTTCCAGGCTATAAGAATATATTAAATGAGATTTACTAATCCGTCCCGTATTGCTACACGGAGTCACTAGAGGAAGGCTAGGGTTACTTGTAAGTCCAGTTGGTCACATAATTATTTATATAAATATAAATTCAGTCCATTAGATAACTATTAACATGGCATAATTATGCCAAAGCGCCCCGATATTCAGGGTTCCCGCCAGTAAGAGAAGAACAGAAACGTCTGGACCCAAGAAATGAGCGTGTCGAAGCGAGGTGTCGAATTCAGGAGAGATCTCGAAAAAAGGCAGTTTTTCCTTGGGTTCCACATAGAGCAGTCTACTTAGTTTTAGAGTCTCATTAATTTAATAATGGATAGTCATTCCAAATTTTGCTATGGATCGCGCATTCCCTGAATCTCGGTACGCTGTCGCTTGTCAATAAACTAATTAATAATGTTTTTCGAGCCCGTTGTGTCGTTATTTTGTTTGTTTGTTTTGTTTTTATTGTTATTAAAACCCTTCCTCGAAGTTTCGGTGTTTCTTTCTTGTTCTTAAAACTTAAATGTCGCCCTATACAACCAACCACTGGATTACCTTGTACGTGAGCGACATACGGTAAGTGTCTGGTATTAATTCTCTGAACGTACAACATTTCTAAGTATTAATTAAAGTGTAATGATAATTATAATCTCCCTTTCAAGAAGTTAATTGTAAACTCTTTTGTCAGTTAACACCGTTATGATACTGGTCATAGCGGTAGATAGATACGTAAAGAAATAACCCTTCAGGTTACAGTAGGTACTTTTCCACGACTATTAAATAATAGACAAAATTACACGGCCCCACAAAAAAAAATCTGTGCATCGGACTAGACCACTATATCCTTATGCACCACTATATCCTTATGCTTTCGAGGTCGCTGACTCTGAATCCGAGGTCCGTTTGACCTTGTCAAGTCAGGTTAAAGGTCATTTCAAAGTCAAACTAAGAAAAATCCCCTATGATGGGGGCAACCAAGGTTATTATATGTTTTTGAGGTCGCTGAAATCCGTTTGATCTTGTCAGGTCCGGTTAAAGGTCATTTCAAGGTCAAACCGAGAAAAATCCCCTATGGTAGAGACAACCAAGGTTATTATATGTTTTTGGGGTCGCTAACTTCGAATCCGAGGTCTGTTTGGCCTTATTAGATCATGTTCAAGGTCATTGTAGGGTCCTTCCAAGGTCAAACTGAGAAAAATTCACTATGGCGGGGGCAACCAAAGTAATTAAATGTTTTTTGGGTCGCTGAGTCTAAATTAGGCTTTCTTTTGTCTTTACCGGATCAAGTTCAATGTAATTTTGAGGTTAAACGGACTAACTTCTAAATAAGGTTTCAGGTTTTTTTAGTCGCTTTATTAGGACTCCATTTGATCTTGTTGCAATAGGATCAAGGTCATTTAAAAGCTACTTAATTCTAATACCTATTAGTTGGCTTGTCTTACAAAGCAATTTTTGCCTCGCTCATCTATGATGGACCAAAGACTCTCAACATTCCCGAATTTTCACATTAGCATGATTTTTTCACGGTAAGAAAGGTTCTGGATAGTTACCGTGCTTGAAGTTGAGGGAGAAGTTTGGTAGACAGTTGTGTGCGTTATATGGTACATGTCAACAATACGAGTATAGTAATATTCGTTTCGTATTCTATGGTGAAAGATGAGTATGAGTAGTATTTCACACGTAATGAAATTTTTACATGTAGACTGTCTAAATGTCTCTGCATTAATGGACATAAAATATCTTTACTGACAAGCCTAACTCCATTAAAATCATCATTAAAATCATCAACCATCTAAGTAAAAGCCTCATTTCTATGATGGTTCTAATAGAGCCTTTACAATCCTGCTACCGTAAAGGATATGGAAACGATGACAACTGCTCCGAAAGGAGATGTGTAGAATAATTTGCTTCTCGGTTTGACCTTGAAATGATCTTTAACCTGACAAGGTCAAACGGACCTCGGATTCGGATTTTTTTTGTGGGGCAGTGTATCATATTCCAAATCCTGGGCGATTTCGAGTTTCCACCAAAAGTAGTTGCTGATCATCTAACCGACCTCTCTAAGGCAGAAGACGCTAAGCGAAAATCAAAATTATCACTCATGTTTCGAAAGTCTTCGTGACAAAGGGTTTTGTTATCAGCCCGTCAAGATGTCGCAGTACAACGTCATATTGTAGTTGACGAAGAATTTCTACGACTAGAGGAAAATCACTCGGTGCCGAGTACTTGCGAAATTACTTCATAATAGTGTGAAGTAGTCATATTTTACAGGTTGGCTGTGTTTTTATTATGAATGCAGAGTATCCGACAAAATCTGAAATTTATACAAAATATTATTTGGATGAAGGAACAAGTTGTTTTTGTAGACTTCCATGATAGTTGTCAATGTCTGAACAATTTTCGGGCTGGTTACCACGTCGTCAGTTTGACGTTTCGAGAGACATCGTCTTCGAAATTGTGAAGACAGTATCTTTATGTGTCCATTGATTCATGGCATTCCGGTGCATGGTTTGTAATTATTGGCTCGTATCGTTCATACATATCTGGTTCCATGGTAAAAGCTTAAATTTCTTGATATATTGGAGACATTCAAAGAAACGAATGTTAATAGTTGCTACAGAAATTTTCTTTATTATCTTATTTATAAGTAACTCTTACAAAATTGCAATGTATGTCATAAAAACATTAAGGTTCCCCTGTTCTTAATTCCTGTAGTAGTGCTTATAATGACTTCCTAGTTTCAAATGGGGCAGCGTTTGTTATAGTCCAAGCATTCTGTCACGGATTAATGTTAAATTTGCAGAAATTATTACCTGGACAAAAAAAATATGGCCATATAGAAAATTAAATTTTAAATTGATTTTCTTATTCTTTAAACTCGATCCAAAATGGCGAACATGGTTAAAAAAAATCGCAAAGTTGAAAAAACCTGTTTTTCTAAAATAACTAAAAAAATATAGCACGGATGGAAAAATTTTAAATGAGAAAGTTGTAGGTTTTAAAAAGATCTATCGACTGATGTTTTGAAAGTATCGATTGCTTTGTTACTTTTCGAGATATATCGAAAAAACCGTTAAAAATCTTCTCTTTTCTCTTCTTCTATAACTCGTTTACATTTACGTGCCCATATTTGCTATTTACTGCAAGCATAGCCCGCGGCAAGCCAAAAAAGTACATTTTTGAAAAATTTAAAAATATTAATTATTTTTCGAGATATATCGATTTTTTGAAAAAAAGGCGCTCTCGAAAATTGGCTAGATCTTCTCAGCGGATAGCCCTACAGTAACGATTTTCGGTTTATTTTCTTCGTAAAGAGTTATATTATCATGCTGTTAAAAAATGTTGACGATTTTATTAATTTTAAGGATCAAAAAATGACTTTGAATAAGTTGCACTTTTTTGGGTATGTTTTTTTCAAATTACTATTTCAATTTTTATTTTATGAAAATGACTTTTAAAGAAAGAAAACTAAACATTTACGGGTCTATTTTGCTTCTAAGGCGAAAATGCTATAATATTCGTGTTTAGCTACCCCAGATTAAGTACAAAAAAATAATAAAAATTGAAATAGTTATTTGAAAAAAACATACCCAAAAAAAGTGCAACTTTTTCAGTCATTTTTTGATCCTTAAAATTAATAAAATCGTCAACATTTTTTAACAGCATGATAATATAACTCTTTACGAAGAAAATAAACCGAAAATCGTTACTGTAGGGCTATCCGCTGAGAAGATCTAGCCAATTTTCGAGAGCGCCTTTTTTTCAAAAAATCGATATATCTCGAAAAATAATTAATATTTTTAAATTTTTCAAAAATGTACTTTTTTGGCTTGCCGCGGGCTATGCTTGCAGTAAATAGCAAATATGGGCACGTAAATGTAAACGAGTTATAGAAGAAGAGAAAAGAGAAGATTTTTAACGGTTTTTTCGATATATCTCGAAAAGTAACAAAGCAATCGATACTTTCAAAAAATCAGTCGATAGATCTTTTTAAAACCTACAACTTTCCCATTTAAAATTATTCAATCCGGGCTATATTTTTTTAGTTATTTTTAAAAAACCGTTTTTTTTCAACTTTGCGATTTTTTTTAACCGTGTTCGCCATATTGGATCGAGTTTAAAGAACAAGAAACTCAACTTAAAATTTAATTTTCTATACGGTCATATTTTTTTTGTCCAGGTAATAATTTCTGTAAGCATTTCTCTATAATGCTTGGACTATTATTTTAATTTAATTTACCATCCGTGTCCAGTACATACATAGAATTTATTGATACCTAGTGGTAGTCTACAAAGCACGTTTTACCATTACTAAAATTACCGTAATTATTTATGTCTGGAATAATTAAAAAGGCACAAAAAAAGTCTAAACCCAAGAGACTCACATATCATTTCCGAAGGATTTCGATGTACTGAACTTGATCCTCAAAAGTCATAACTTGGAACTTGCCGATGAATTTTGGAAAATTTTTGGGTGAATACTTGCCTAAATATCGGTCAAAATTGTTTTTTTTTGGGCAGAGACTAATATCTAAAGACAACGAAGCCGCATTGCTTCGAGGCACTACACATACGCTAATAATTCAATCTAATTTTCTCTGTCATTAACTGACATTACAATTGACATCATTTTCGTAATTTAGTAGAAGTTTCATAGTTTTCCACATTTCCTTGATCTTATGTGTAAGACTACCTAGCGTTGTAAATACGTGCTTTGATTTTTGTAAAAATATTCTAGCGTTAGAAATTATTTAATTAATTACCCAGCAATTACAAATTTGTAGAGTTTACATTATTTAGGTACACTATCATTTTGAAAAGGAAACATAACTGACATTCTCCTGCATTAACGCCAGTTAGCTGCATATTTGTGAATAACTACATTTTCCTTTCATCCATAGTAGTGTTTTTTTTTGGGCGGTAGCCGAAGTAGCCAAGGCCTGCCGACTGAGTTTTAGTGGTTCTTTTTATGTGGAACGCATTATCAACACCTATTACAACAGTTGTTATTCTATTTACTTATATTGTAGTTACTTTCAACAAATATGATCGTGTTTGGAATTTCTAATTTATGATCTAGATGGTACATATTTAGATAAGCAGTGTATCTATCTACATATTGTGTATGCAGTAACCGTTTCCTCAACGGAATTAATTGAATTAGATTCCTGCGCACTTATTACTAACATTGAGAGTAACTATATTGCAAACATTTTGTTTCATTTCTCTAAGTGTGTCTTATCCTCTCCTCTCCACCGGGCTAACAGGTGTGTGGACTCTGTTCCTTAACCATCCACAATGAAATATACATTTACTACGTTGGAGGGGATTATATTTATAAGCGTCTATTCCATTGAACAGTTATTAGTAGCAACTTTATTGTTATTAACTATTTGTATTTCGTAACTTAAGTGAAATCGTATTGTATACATATAAGGTTTTCTTTGTTCAAATGTAAAAATCCCATCTGAATCCCCACTTAAAAATAGAAACTTGCGCTAACCGAATTTCAGTTCCTTGATAAGTTAATACGCTTAATAAAAGCAACATTGAACGAAATACAAATATCGGTAAAGATCATTGAGCAGAATTCAGAATTGTTTGAAGTTAAAAGATGTCACCAAATAATGGCGTATGCGAATTATGTGGTGTTATTAGCGAGAAGTAGAAGATAGTTAAAAGAAATAACAGAGGTAACAGATAAGGGTTAGAAATCAACATGGAAAAGACTAAATTTATGGAATTAAAAAATAGTGCGAAAGTAAACAAATAAATTCCACAATTCAAGAGGGATTAAAGGGAAGGAATGAATGCGGATGAACTTGCTAGGAAAGGATCCGAGACAGAGTTCATTGGTCCGGAGCCCTTCTGTGGTACATCTCCTAGTGTGGTAAGGCGGGCTCTGGGCATATGGACCGAGATACAACATAGAGACAAAGAGCAAACGATTTACTGAGCTTTACTCCAGCTCAGAAGAGTGACGAGACTCACAACGGGTCACTGTCACTTTAGGAAACATCTACATAAAGTAAAGGTCGTAGACAGTCGGGTCTACTGAGGGTGTCACTCGGCGGATGAAACTTCCATGGATATCCTGGGCGTGTGCTCGGGATTCGCACGTAGTAGAATGTCGCTCCTAGGGAGACCCTATTTGGAACTTAAGGAACTGAGAGAACTATCAGCAAGGAAGCTTTTGGACTTTGTTAAAAGGACAAAACTACTTGCTGAATCGGACTAGTAATGGGACGCACAATAAGTCTAATTAGGCCGCGGTGCCATGGGACTTATGAGGACCATCCACTAGGGAAGAAGAAGAACAAGGAGAAAGGAAAGGAAAGAAATAGATGTAGTAGAAAGTTTTATGTAATTTGGAACATTTATCGATAACAAAATTGAAGAGCCTAGTGAAATAAATTTGAGAATAGCAAAAGGTAGTGACATGGCGGAATGACTAAACGAAATTTTAAGATCGAAACAAATATCCAGGCAATCAAAGATAAGGTTAAAACAGACCAACATTAGAGAAAACGTGGACAATGAATAAGCGAACGTAGAATCAACTTGAAAGGTGGGAAAGAAGAATATTACGCATAATTTTTGGAGGAAGAAGGTGGAAGAAGGATGGGAAAGAAAAAATAATTGTGCAGTGTACGAACTCTTAAATGAAATGACAGAATAGTCAAAACGGTAGCTAACAAGGTATCAGAAAACCAGAAAAGAAGAGGAAGGGCAAGAAAGTGGAAGGAAGCGGTTAAATAAAATGTGGTTAACTGGAGAGAAAAGGCTAAGGATAGAATAAGGTGGAAGAAAACCCTAAAGCTGTGGAGCTAAAGGCTTGAATCGCCTCTGAGAGATCGTGAAACCAGTAGTAAATGTTTAAAACAAACTATCATAACAATGGTAATCACTCCTGAAAGTTTGTCGCAACGTCATTATTACACTCTGCAGAATGATCTATCAATAAAGTGCAATAATCTGCAACCCAAGTCGAAAAAACTCATTTGCACGGTATTTTTTCATTTGTGCATCTCTTGAGATGACCTGGCTTGCAATATATTGTAATGCTTTCGTTTAAAGAGGCAAGTTCAATGTACATATTAATTTTACCGCTACAATTTATAAACGAACGATATTATTGATTTAAATCAATACGTATAAATAGATTGTATGCTGACATGAGAGAATGGTACATTATAATGCACAGATGAGGAGGGCGTCAAGCTGGAACACAGGATCGTGTGGGTTTGTTTGGCTACTAGGACAATGTAATAGAGTTAACCGTGTATCCGACCAAATTATAGAGACTGTGTCATGCAGCAGAACGGCACAATTAAAATAACTAAATATAGATGCTAATAGATCATGGCCTACTTTACCGAAATTTCAATTTGCCAGAAATAATTGCGAGTAGGAAAGAGCGTATTGATTCCGTCCTATATTTAGTCCCTCTTGTTTGATTATTTAGTTGTGTCGAGGTAGACATTTGAAATATATGTAAATGATGATGTTCAGAGCCATACCACGGAGATCTTGGTTATCATATAAGGATGGCCAAATTAGAAAAATGTTACGGGACTTGCCAGCGATTAGTACGCGAAGAGAAATTTAAAAGAAACTGATTTCTCTCTCTCTCTTAATTTTTTAAGAATTGAATAATAAACGGTGACTATTTAATATACTGAATTATTGTTTTTTATGAAGGTATAAAGATAATAAAAATGACAGTTTATTTAATCAAACACCGTTTATTAATCAATTTTTTAATGTATCAAATCCACCGTAGATTTTTCTATGTTGAACTCAATAATTTTCAATTTACAGAAGAACTGTTAGGGAACTACAGTATAATTTTAAAGTAAATTTAATCCTGCATCCATTAATGTAATATCCATATAGAGGGTGTACCATTCCCAATTTTTGAGTAATCGGAGTTATTCTGTTTTCAAAAATCACTTACATCCCTCAATTTTTTTCGAAAATTGATAATAACTTGAAAACCGTCACATTTTAGCCTGTAGTAACTTATAAAAAATTAGTCTAGAATTTGCCGCAGAATTAGAAAATGCATAAATATACAGAGTATTCCATTTCAAATAAAAGAGTTGATGATGACTTCCGGTATAACCGGAAGTGAGGAAGTTGACACTATTTTCATTGAATAGATCTTTTTGATAAACCACTGTATACAAATTTTCAGATTTCAATTCTGTCTAGTTTTTGAGATAATCCTACTGGGCCCTCTTCGTGATACACCCTGTATAATACAATTTTTAATCAGCTTGATTTTCGTAATTTTAATATTGTCTAGATAAATCTAATCTAATAACTACGAAACTCGTGAATATATGATATGCCTTTTTGACAAAATAAAAAATGAAATTTCACTCTCCCATATTTCACAATATACAGGGTGGTCCGAATTTTATGCAAGAAACTTCGAGGGTGGATAGATCTCTTTAAAATAATATGTGTTTGCCTTATAAACATAGGTCTGGAATGGCCCCGATTTAGAGATACAGGGTGTTGAGGTTTAAAAAAAAAAGAGTTTTTGTTTATATCGCACACTACCTCACAGGTGGTGTAGAAAGGAGTGTAAATAATTGCACTTACTTTTAAACATAAACAAATATTCTTGTAATATTATCGTTAGAAGTGTCTGCCACAAGAGGATTGTATTGGTATGAATAACTTGAGAACGGCGAATCTTAGGGAAAAAATTAATGTCAACTTTTTTACGTATTTACGTATCAGTTACAATGACATGTAAAAATGCAGTGGCGTAGTTTTTTTTGTAAAACAGGGGTGACTCCTGTCCAGTTGTACACCACTGGTTGATCCTTTAAACCTCATATTTCATGGAATATAAGGCCTACTATCATACATTATATGTACCAAATTTTATTGAGATCGGTTAATAGATTCCGGAGATATAAAAAAAGCAGTTTTTTTGGACAACTTCAGCACCCTGTATCTCCAAAACGGTGCCGTTCCAGACCTATGTTTATAAGGCAAACACCCAGAGGCGGATTGGCTATGCGGGAACTCGGGAGGTTTCCCGATGGGCCGCGGTCATTTTGGGCCGGTCCGCGCTGGAGAAGGATGAAATATATTTTTGAAATAAAAATTTAAAAAAAAATTGAAAATATGAAGAAAAAATTGAAAAACAAAAATTGGAAAAAAATGTTGAGCAAAAAATTTGGAAAGAAATGAAAAAAGTATATATTACCCACCTAGGGCAGTAAAATAAGAAATGTCGATGTGATCTGAGGCTTAAAAGCTCCAGGTTTTAACAAACTGTGTGAGAAATGGGTCATATATGAGCCAGAAATAACTCCTCAAAAACTAAGAGATGAATTAACAAGTTTAGCACACCAGTGGAAAAAAACTAAAATCAACTCTTGAAAAGATACATAATTAAATAGGAAGAAAAATATGACATTTTTCGAATTTTTTTAACATATTGTGCCGCCAAAAGCTAAGCCCACGTTTTTTTTATGCGCACAGAAAAATTTTCATTTCTAATGATATTTGAAAGCCAAAAAGCCAAAATCTCCGTGGATATACGATTCACCCAAATATGGCTTTTTGAAACAGATACCGTCTGGACTAAAATCACAGAACATGAAACTGATGAAACTCAGCAGAAATATAAAGGAAAAAATAAAAAGAAACATGAGCCATGTAAAAACTGCATCATATGTTGTTACAGGATTTTAAATAGATACAATCTATTGACAAACGTATTTCTCTTTGCATCAGTAGCATATAAATACGTATTATCTCTATCATTTAAACAAGTAGCTTGTGAGAGATCGTTTAGCACTTTAAAGTTTTTAAAAAATCGTTTGTGAAGTTCGCTGACTCGGAAAAAACGTCTATGTTAATGGCATTAAATGTAGACATTTTAAATAGTTTGTCATTAGATGATATAATTAATGAATTAGTTTTAAAAAGTACACTTTTAAAAAATCTCCTTTTATATTAAATTGGAATTAATAGATTATACTTAGCTCTACAACACAATATTTTCGATTGATAAAAAATATATATTTTAATGATTATTTATTTATTAAAAAGAATAATGCTTTAACTTCTACCTTCCAACTACTATTTATCCATTTTAAAAAAATCTAAATTATTTTAATTTAAGATTTTAATTTTTGTCTACAAACAAATTGTGAGATTAATTATTTTTAAAACAATATCAAATTATCTATGGCTAACTTTTTTAAAATATTTCAAATAAATCATTCATTTAAGCCTATTTAAAATAAAATAAATTCTGAAACTTTCAAAAAACGGGCCGCTTGATAAATGTTTCCCGGGCCTGTTCATCTAGCCAGTCCGCCTCTGCAAACACCTATTATTTTAAAGAGATCTACCTGCCCTCGAAGTTTCCTGCATAAAATTCGGACCACCCTGTATTTGATACGAATGGAAAATTTTCCTGATTTAAGGTAGATATCAATCCTGATGCATCAAATTTGAGACATACTGTACACCTCAACGAATTTTTTCGGCAATTCTTTTAATAAATCTGCTGTATTAAAAATCCGCAGAGGCGTATTTCATTGAGGCCGTCCTGCAACTTAGGGCTGCAAGAATGAGGTAATTAAAGTAGAAAAAAGAGCACTGGAGCAAACTGATTGAGCTTTTAGAATTCCCTTGGCAGTTAGACAATAACCGCTAGATTTATATTTAATTGGACAGTAATACCCATGAAATATCTCTTTTCTGGAAAACTTTTTATTAATCGCGACCGGGAAGAATGAAATAAAATTAAATTTCCATTAATAAGATATTTATTATTTGACACCGCTCGAAAGGAATCTAGGGTATTATAATTCCTTTTTTCTTGGTGACAATGAGACTCTTTCTTACTCAGTTTTAAAAATAGATAACCTACTTTGAATTTGTTATTAAACTTTTAAACTCTTAAGATATTAAGACAATGTTCAAAATTCAATTTCATACAATCCACAAAAGTTTTGGTCTTTTATTCATTCAAAAAATAGATGTACTAGAATACCCGGCAAAATGAGGGATGGAAATCTTTGTTTAGATAATTCTCAAGACATCGTCAACGCTTTTGCAAAATTTTTTGAAAGTGTTTTTATTCCATCTACTTCTGAACTCAATATTTCTAATAATTCATACAATAACTCAGCATTCATCAATTTTGAACCTATATCTGAATCTGAAATTTTATTAGCTTCCAAAAAATTAAAAAATAAGATGACATCTGGACCAGATAAATTACCCTCATTCATTATAAAAGATTGTATATCTGTGTTCATTGTTCCTTTAAAAATATTATTTAACTTATGTTTGAAGACAAATATATTTCCACTCGATTGGAAACAAGCAAAGGTGTGTCCAATTTTTAAGAATGGCAACAAAGTGAATATTGAAAATTATCGTCCTATATCTATCCTTTCCAACTTTTCTAAAATTTTTGAAATTATACTGTATAACCGTATATACAATGTTATTAGAGGTCAGTTAGTGGTAGAACAGCACGGTTTTATGATGAACAGGTCCACTGTTACAAATTTGATAGTTCTCCATAGATTGCTTTGATAGGATGTGAAAAAAATACATTGATCTCTAGGGTGAGTAATTAAGTAATGAGTCCTACAACAGTTGTTCAAAACGAAGTCCTTCCGCATCGATACATTTTTGATATCTTCTAATCAGGCTATTTATAGAGGAACGTATCATTACATGATTTTCCCTAAGGAGATTGCAATTTTCCTTTATTCTTTACCACAATTTGTCTCGCGTTCATAAGCCCATAAGCTTCAGGAATAAATAAACAAAATTAAATAAAATACTAAAAAGAGATTATCGTAAAGCTTACTAACAGATAATGCAAACAAAAGAATTCATTTTTGCAGATGGATTTTAAACAAATATGAGTACACGTAAAAAAATTCTTGCTTCAAGTGTACAACATTTGATTTTAAGGTATCGCCGTTTAAATATACGCAAGATACTATTTTCTTCTTCCAAGAAATTGTAGTAAATTTTATTCAAATCGATTAACGGAATATGAAGATATCACAGAAAATATACAGGGTGGCCAAATAAAAACGAAACAGAGCCATTTTCAGGAACTGCGTCAAGATTGTAGAAAAACGCTCAGACCCGTCGATTTTAGATTAAAGGGGACATTCTTTGCTGGTATTTTTGACTCCGCCACTTTCATCCCCAAGCAAGGGTAAGCGTCACCCCAAAATATTTAAATGGCATTGGGGGTTGAGTAATATTACTTTTGAAAACACTTAACAATTCTCTTTACAACATACTTTAAATTTTATAATTCCGCCCAATACTTTGAAAAAAAATTACATTTTAAAATTTAAATTATGTTTAGTTGCTTACTTACTGCTTAATTGATTAAATGTTCAAACTGATGACTGCCCGCTTTCATACAACAATAATGATTTTGTTCGAAACGTTCGCGCACATTCCGAAGCATTTCCGGAGTGATTCGATGGCATTCATCGACGGATTCTTTGACGCAAATCTTCCAGCGACGCTGGCTGTGTTTTATAGATTTTACTTTTTAGGTATTCCCACAAAAAAAAATCAAGGGGCGATAAATCCGCTGATCGTGGAGGCCACTCAATGCTGCCTCTTCTCCTAATCCAATTCCGTAGAAAACGTTGGTCCAAATACTGAGAAACAATTAACGCATAATGCGGAGGAGCACCGTCCTGTTGAAAAATCAAATGATCTTCACCATACTGTGGAACATTTTCAATATCAGTCAAGGCAGGGTCAATAGCGTCTTCCAGTAATTGCAAATACATTTGGCCAATCAAATTACCAGGTAGAAAAAAAGGACCCATCAGCCGGTCACCGAAAATTCCAGCCCATACATTTAATTTTTCCGGTTGCTGTGTATGCACCTCGTGAAAAACTCTTGGGTTTGAATCGGACCAATAGCGGCAATTGTGACGATTTACC
>NW_019417105.1:47051-49630 GCF_000390285.2 Anoplophora glabripennis
TTTTTTTTATGGATATCAACACAACGAAAAATTTAAAGTTGCATAATAAATCTCTATTACAAGAATTAATCAAAGATTGGTTTAGTAAAATTATTTACTTGTAATATTTTTTTATTCACCGTGAAAGCTAATACAATATAGAAAGCACTGAAACTCTATAATCATTTTCACTCTTTTTTTTTCAAAATATGTACTGAAATTTGAAATTTTTTCAACAAACATTTCAAAAAGTTACAGTATCAAAATTATTTCTTATTTTAAGTAGGAAGGCTATTAGAGCTTTTAAAAGTGTCTTTAATGCTTGAGTGATTTTAATGCTTTTTATCAAATGTGCTTATTTTCTTATGGTGACAAAAATTATCTACGTGAAATTATTTTACAAAACTAATTTCTGAGTGATCTGTATAGGGTGAGATTTGTTATGTAATTTTAAATTTAGCGGCGGCAGAATACCTAAAACAAATATTGGGTAGGTATATAGTTGTGGAGCGTGCACCTAGATGGCGCTTGCATCTTTTACCGGCTACAGGTAAATTTAACTCGCTGTATTACCGATAAATCCTAGAAAAGGAAAGCAATAGAAGTTGGAGAAAGTGTCAACAGTTAGCGCTGTTGATGACCACGAAATCTGTTCAAGTTTATTATCTACAGTATCATTTATCTAGGAGTTAGTTACGTTCCATCGCTACAATTCTACAGACGTGCCAAGGAGAGGAATTAGGTTGCCGCTTAACACCGTAATTGCTTGTCACCGTCTAACCCCACCTTTATAGTAGTAGTGTAAGACTGTAAATAACCTTTTATTTCTGTGTGAAGTCCTACGCTCTCTCTACATCCTTGGACATACCGTGTCTTCACTATAGCAGCCTGAGTAGTGGTGTTTCTGTACTCTAAACCAAGTGATAACGTCACAATACATGTAACAAAAAAGTTAAAGGCAACATTATTTAGTTGTGCTTACCTGGGACTAGGATTAGAGAAACCTCTGATTACTTCTAGCTAGTCTTAGTAAGTAATTGTAGGGGTTGCCAAGAACCTAAATTCTGTATTCATACTTCCCGGATTTTCGACGGTTATGATCCCTGACCCTAATTAATTTAACACTTACCCGCGCAACGGTGTCGTAATTAAATTTACAAGAAGGGAACCAGTTTTAAGAACAATGTAAACAAACGTGAATTTACGTTAACTGAAATTCATGCGACGTTCTAAGAGAAACTAAATTTAAAGGTATCGTGCAATACAATGCTGGTTGGTGCATATTTATAACAGATGTAGTAAACACAAATAAAGTATAAATTAACACATTTTAAATGAAATGACATGATGTTATAGGTACCAGACACCATAAGGAATAAATTTGCTTAAAGATGCGAAATATTTGATCGCAAATATCGGGAACAGCACCGGAAAAAATTAAAAATAGGACGCCCTTTTTCAGTGCTTATCGTTAGCTGAGATGCAAAACTGTGTAATTCTACAAAATATGTTTTTAAGATTTTGTACTGAACTTGTTTCTCATGCTACTTCTGTTTGCAAAACCATATAGGTCATATGTAAAATTAAAACAATATACGTTCTATGTTAGTTTTAGTTCTGTGTTAGCCTATTTTGTACGTAAGAATACTACTAGAACGTGAAAGTGAAAGTCAAAAAAACCGTATAATTGAACATGGTATAAAATAAGTACTTAATTGAGTATGTCAACAAATTTGAAGGAGTGATTCTTTAAGTCAGTCAATAGTTTTCGAGATGCAATAGGGTATTCAAGAAAAATAATAATTACCTTTCCTAAAATATCCCTGAAGGTATTTGAAGCAGAATTATGGAACTTATGCTATTGACTTATCTAATTAAACGTAAAAATGCACTGAATTCGGATATAAATACATGTACCTACCAGTGGCGGAAATAATGAGAGTGAGAACCCCACTTGCTGTAGCTTAGTATTTCCGAGGAAAAAAATATCTTATTATTTAATTATCATCCCATTCATGAATTTTTTTGTTAGAAATACTATTTTAAATATAAACTAATCATAACAGATTCCAAAAAAATAATAGCGTGAAAGTTTACATTTTCCCTACAAGAACAAAAATGTACGGCCCGGAAAAAAATTGTGCAAAACCGTACTTATCTTATCAACTTCGACGTCACCTGTTACATGGGTGTTGTATAACAATGATTATATAATTCATTAGAAATTTAGCCAATAGCAATTACAAATTTTACGTAGTTACTATGTATTGATAAGCGATTATACTCTTGACGACGTGGTATAACCGTTTTGGTGTTTCGCTTCCTCCAACAATGTGAACTATGTCATGGTAACGATAGTTTTAACATTTGTCAATAAACGTCAAAAAAAAATGGAACCAATAAAGTTAGTTAATTCATTATGTATTCGTATCGAATACCACTCGAGCAAACGAAAATATTCGATTATACTAACCTCCTCACTCGACGTATATCCTTAAAACACCACTCCAGCTACGCTGTCGTGGTGTTTCGCAGAATACGTCTCGTGACTCGGAAGTATAATCGAATATTTTCTATGCTCTTGTGATATTATAACTGAT
>NW_019417105.1:50754-63175 GCF_000390285.2 Anoplophora glabripennis
TTATTATTATTATTATTATTATTATTATTATTATTATTATTATTATTGTTATTCCTATGAAATCTCAATTATAGCTGGATTGCCTCCCGTATGGGACTGGAGTACCTTACCTATTATTATTATTATTATTGTTATTGTTGTTATTATTGTTGTTATTATTGTTGTTGTTATTATTATTATTATTCTAACGTCTTCAGTTTTACTTGGAAGTGCGTATGTCTAATTTGAGTGAGATGACATTTAGTGAGAAATTAAATAAGTCCAGTTTTATTTATCATAAGCAAAGGTTCTTAATGTATGCTTTTGGTTAGCGGTTGTTTTGTATTTATATAAATGGGTGGTAAGAGCAACGATCGTGGGTTTCTCTGCCATGCTCTTTCCCCACTAGAGCTCTAGGTGAGCCTGGCACTCTCATTCTCTGTTGAATGGTTGTTAATGTTTTTGTTATTCTTTCTATTTGTCACATGTTTAATTTGAAGACTGTTGTACATAAATAATAAAGTTAGGTGTATTTACTCTGCTTTTGTTTTATAAAATTAAACCATACATCCCCTCAAAAAAAGTTAGTAGCCAGCGCCTTCCGGTCAATTAAAAATAGATACACACAATGTAAGTATTCCTTATGACGATCACATATTTTTGGCCACAACTACGTTACTTATTTTTTGATGATCGAACCATGGGTATGTTATATTACAAAATTGTGCCGATTAATCTCTTAGACTTTTCACGATTACATTATATTTAAAAGCAGAATATTCTAAAGATATGTTTAATACTGTTATTAATAAGGTTTAATGAAGTCCTTGGTAACGTTAATGAAATTGAAAAAATAAATAAATTTCGAATGGTTCATTTTTCAAATAAAGTGAAAGATTTCACAGCTACACACAAAAAAACTCCAAACCCAAGAAAGCCACATATCATTTCCGTAGGAATTCGATGCGCTGAACACGATCCTGGTCAACATTCATTACTTCACAACAAATTTCGGAGAATAGTGAAATTTTTGGATGAAAACGACCAAATATGGGTCAAAACTAATTTTTTTCAAGACTGTCCAAATATATGATTTTCCTAATATTTTGTGCCATTGGTAAAATTTACCCATTACGATATCTGCAACGATTTCCTTTCGATTTTAACTTCTTATTCTTCTACTGAAAATTAAAAATTATAAAGCATCTAGATTCTATTTTGCTTACATGAAACAAGTATATCTTTTTTATGTAGAAATGGTCAAGGATTTCGATTTTCGAAAAAAGAATTACGAATTTGACAAATAAAAAAGTTATGGATTTTGAACCTTGGCTTGCCCCCCGTAGGGACGCATTGAAAACAATTTGTCAATTTGGTTTAGATAAAACAATTCCTCGTAATAAATTGCACCGCTGTATAAAATTTTATCAATTTATTTCGAAGCATTTTCGAAATATTGTAATAAAATTGTGTCTTAATGGCCCCCTTTAAAGGGGCGTAGCGCCACAGGGGGGCGTTTTCGGACACATGTCGATATTAACTTTTTTGCTCAAAATTACTTTCTCTATCATCTGTGTTCGTTTGGCAATACCTTTTTGAAACACCCTGTATACAGGGTGCCCCGGTACTTCATACAAAAAAGTCGAGTACAGATAGATGAGGACAAAATAATATCAGTTCCTCATATATTTTTTTTTCATACGGGCCTTTGTTAACAAGTTACGGGCCCTCAATGGTGAAAATTAAAAAGTTATTTTTATTTACGGTCTCTAAACTATTGACTTCAACATGTTGCAAATTTTGTGATCGATAACACATGCGTACAGCTTGTTTTTGACGTTGTAAGTGAAACTTCATTGTGCCCAGAACGACAGGGACGGACTATGCCCAATGGTTAACAGCCCAGAATTTTACGACGATATAGATGCATAGATGACGAACGCAATCTGCCTGTATCAAAAATAAGTTCCATGAAGAATTTGCCAACAATAATACCCTCTTGGTTCAACTCGGCAAAATTAACAGTTTAGAAAATATTTGGGGTTTTATGTCACAGTGCATATCGAGCGCCGCCTCCACCATTTTCTGTTTTTAATTTTTAATTGGATCTAACTATGTTAGAATCGTTCATATTTTAAAATAAAAGCTTAGAAAGTCTTACTTACTGTCTGCTAATGTAATTTTCACTAACAAAATTTGACAAATACACTTTACACATAACACAAAATAGAAAAACAAAATAAAAGTTAAAGTAACTTAAAAAATAATTTAAAAGAAAGAAAACTATCAAAATACATTTTCAATATGGGCACCTTCCACCTCCAAACGCTTCCTAAGTCTACGATTGTTATTTGTTTGTACACGAAAACGCATTTCTGGGGTATGGCTAATATTATCACAATGTAAATTAATTCTTTGTAGCAATTCATCCCTTGTCTGTACTGTGGTTACGTACACTAAACTTTTCAAGTATCCCGATGGAAGAAGTCCATCGAGTTAAAGTCTGAAGAACGTGGTGGCCATGAAATTGGACCTCCTCTCTCAATCCATATATTACACAGCCACACAAAAAAAGAAAAGTAGTCTGTACTTTTCATGCGACATATGTTATCTGTAATATTATTGCCTCCTGATCACGAATCCGGTGTCAGAATTGAGCTATCACATCACAGGAATTTCCTAACCTCAAAAAACTGGTAAAAATAGCAAAAAATCATGAAAAGGTGCTAGGAAAAACACAACATTTTTTTTTCTATATTCAAATGTTCATTTATATAGTTATTAAGACCCCGCCCAACGTGAATCCGCGGTCAGCATTAATTGTTCTTTTTCTAACCTCAAAAAAACGGGTCAGTCAGATATCACGAATTTTCAAACAATAACAGATTCGCGCCAAATTTGGTATACGGGGGTTTTCTGGATCGCTGATCACGGATCCGAGGTTAATTTTGCAAGATTCAAGATGGCGGACCAAATTTACAAAAAAATAACAGAATCGCAGCAAATTTGGTATACAGGGGTTTTCGGAGTCGCTGATTATGGATCCGAGGTCAATTTTGCAGATTCAAGATGGCGGATCCAAAATGGCCGACCAAATTTTCAAATAATAACAAAATCGCAGTAGATTTGGTACACGGAGG
This sequence comes from Anoplophora glabripennis, assembly GCF_000390285.2. NCBI lineage: Eukaryota > Metazoa > Arthropoda > Insecta > Coleoptera > Cerambycidae > Anoplophora > Anoplophora glabripennis. Next base: position 53,874 of record NW_019417105.1, read on the forward strand.
TTTTCGGGGTCGCTGATTACGTATTCGAGGTCAGAATTGCGAAACTCATTTTGTAATAATTTACTTTATAACCTGAGTATCATGTGTTAATCTACTTTTTTCGGCTATCTTTTGTCCTTTTTTCTGTAAAAGATCTATTCATGGGATGAATTTTGTAAATCTGATCTCGCATTCGTGATCAGTGATCAGCGAAAAATTTGGTCGGCCATCATCTTGAATTTTATAAAATTGACCTCGAATTCGTGATCAGCAACCCCGAAAATCCCCTTATACAAAATTTAATGCGAATCTGTTATTTTTTGAAAATTTGGTCGGTCATCTTGGATCCGCCATATTGAATTTTGCAAAATTGACCAGGGATCCGTGATCAGCGACCCCTAAAATTTTTATTTTTTGAAAATTCGTGATACCTGACCTTAGTTGACCTGTTTTTTTGAGGTTAGAAAAAGAACCATCAATCCTGACCGCTAATTCACGTTCGGCGGGGTCTTAACTATATAAATAAATATTTGAATATAGAAAAAAAAATTTCTAGTTTTCCTAGCAATTTTTCGTGAATTTTTGCTTATTTTTGACCTGTTTTTTGAAGTTAGGAAATTCCTGTGATGTGATAGCTCAATTTTGACACCGGATTCGTGATCAGGAGGCAAAAATACTACAGATAACATGTCGCATGAAAAGTACAGACTACTTTTCTTTTTTTGTGTGACTGTGTTATTAAAGACAATGGATAAATAATTTCGTACATCAATGTTGAAATGGGGAGGAGCTTCATCGTGCATGAACCAAATGTTTCTTAGGGTGTCTAATGGAACATCGTCTAATAGTGGCTGCACATTATTTTGCAAAAACTCCAAATATCGATATCCATTCAGACGTTCTTCAAAAACGTACGGACTTATTAAATTATTACCCCAGAAATGCTTTTTCTTGTGCAAACAATAACATTCGCAGTCTTATGAACTGTGAGGAGGTGGAAGTTGCCCATATTGAAAATGTATTTTGATAGTTTTCTTTCTTTTAAATTATTTTTTTAAGTTCAACTTATTCTTGTTTTGTTTCTCTATTTTGTGTTATGAGTAAAGTGTGTATGTTAAATTTTGTTAGTGAAAATTACATTGGCAGACAGTAAGGTTTTCCAGGCTTTTATTTTAAAAATATGTACGCTTCTAAAATAGTAATTAAGTGCAATTAAAAATAAAAAATAAAAATTTTGGAGGCGCCGCTCGATTTGCACTGTGACATATAATCAAAAATATTTTTTAAACTGTTCATTTTACCGAGTTGAACCAAGAGGGTATTATCGTTAGGAAATTCTTCAGGGAACTTATTTTTGATACAGGCAGATTGTGATCCTCATCTATGCAAAAATTCTGGGTTGTTAACCATTGGGCATAGTCCATCCCTGGCGTTCTGGGCATAATGAAGTTTCACTTACAACATCAAAAACAAGTTGTACTCATGTGTTATCGATCACCATTTGCATCATGCTAAAGTTAATGGTTTAGAGACTGTAAATAAAAATAATTTTTTAATTTTCACCTTCGTGGGCCCGTAACTGAAGTCCCGTATGAAAAAAAATATATATGAGGAACTGATATTATTTTGACCTCATCTATCTGTATTCGACTTTTTTGTATCAAGTACCGGGACACCCTGTATACATGTATATGTTTATACCGGGTAGGAAAGTACCGATGGTCTATCTGAAGTTACGTGAGAGCGATCAACTTCTTATTTGTAGAAGGGCGAAATTGGCGGTGACTATTAGACGCCTTCACTATACCCATCCTTGTCTATCACATGGATTTCTATGGCTTACTTTTATCGCTCTCACGTAACTTCAGATAGACCATCGGTACTTTCCTACCCGGTACATAATAATAATTTATACTTTAATATTTTATCCGACGCTTCCCGAAGTTTACAAATTTTAATAACACCAAAACATCTTTATCACAAAATATTTTTTGTTCCATTTCGTTTGTATGCAATATTTCACCAATTGGTGAACAATTATGTAAAAAATCTAACGAGTGATTTTATTTTTACCCATTTCTAAACGTGTAAAATAAAATTTTATCAACAAACGAATGTAATAAAACTACCATAAAATGCTTTATCTCTTATTTTATCTATCACTCTTGCATCGGTTAGCGTGGTCTGGTTCACTAATCATTTAGCAAGATAATTGGAACTGTGTAGGAAAGGGCTTGGCTGGTATGGGGTTGCTTTATATATTGGGCATACCTGTTAGATACAGTTATGACCACACAGCTGTGCCACGTAACTTTGGTTAGGTGGTCTCTATAAATAATCACAGCTATCGTGCATACAATGAAAAGAGCCAACGAAATGTTAATTACAGTTTGAATTGGGCATTCTTGATATTATTTTATTTATTGTCTGCATAAAGTATTCTGATGACGTTAATGTTCTTTTATCTCTGATCGCGTCAAAAATTAGTTTTTTTACATAATTTCCAATGTAAAAATTGGTTTTTGTAACAGTAAAAGTTTTTACTGCACGTCTTTATTGTACTCCTACCATATAAGTTAAAAAATATATACGCTGTGTCCCAAAATGATGGAACAAAATTAATCTATTTTCCAGTTCAGATTTTTAGAAATCGCTTAAACGGGCCAATTAGTAAACAGAAATTGTCACTTTTCTGCAATATTTTCAATTTTTTTGACCCATGTTTGACATAACATTACCGATATATTTTTTAATAGGACGCTGTATATGTTGTAGTATAAATAGATAGCCCTTCTAATGACGAATTCAGCTATATAACTACTACTAGCTACTTTTTTATCATAGTTGTCAAAATATGTAAAAAATCGTTGTTTATGTCGTACTAACGATTATTTCAAACAATCATACTCTCTTCTGTACTTAAAAAAACGTACTTACTCTTTATTAATCTTTTTCTACTTAATTTAAAGCTTTTTTTCTCAAAATAAAAAAACACATCGATAAACACATAAAATTCACCAAAGTAGGTATAACTTGAATCGTTTTAGTTCCAATTCATTCATTGTTAAATCATAGGTCAACATTTGATCTAAGTATAGTCACCGGACCTGACCAGGGTACTTATAGGTTTTTTGAATCGCTGATTCCGAATCCGAGGTTGGCTAAGCTCCATCACGTCAGGTTCAAGGTCATTTGAAGGTCAAATGGTCAAAAATGGTATAAAATATATGAAAAAATTCATACGTATGTTTTTGGGGTAGCCGGGTTCAAAGCCGCTGCTATTTTTACCATTCAAATACATCTAAAGGTCGTATCAAGGTCATTTGGAGGTCAAATCGAGGAATATGGTCTAAAAAATCTGAGAAAATTTATACGTATGTTTTTGGGTCAGCTGAGTTCAAAGCAGCTGTTATTTTCACCATTTAAGTACATCTAAAGGTCGTATCAAGGTCATGTCGAGGTCATTTGTAGGTCAAATCGAGAAAATCGGTCTAAAAAATTTGAAAAAAGTATACGTATGTATACGACTCCTGACCGAATGAGGCGAAAACATAAAGAAGACTAACCAGTTAAGGCAATTTTCCAGTCAGTTAGGTAGAAATATAAGCGTGTCCAGCCAATTAAGGCAAGACGAGTGAATGTCCTAGCCAGTTAAGGCAGGAAAAAGAGTGCGTCCAGACAATTAAGTCAAGACGACTGAATGTCCCGGCCAGTTAAGGCAACAACAGTAACGTGTCCAGCCATTAAGGTGAGACTTTCACCCTATTTATACCTTACTGTTTTCAAAATTGTTTTCAGTAAATGGTTCCAAAAACATACACATACACTTTCATTTTTAAAAAGGAAAATCTTCATAATTTATCTTTTAAATGAACATTAAATTGACCTTGGACTGATTAAAAAATAACCTTGAAATGATCGTTAGACGTTTTTAAATTACATCACAGTATAGCTCAGAAAACTCAAAAACATAATAATATACATAAATTTTTCCAAATTTTTATTCGTTTGACCTTCTAATGATTTTGAAATGACCTTCAGATGTTCATAACGGTAAAAGTAATATTGAATTTAAACTCAACAACCCTAGGAATATATAGATACGTATAAATTTTTTCAGATTTTTTATACCGATTTTCTCGATTAGATCTTCAAATGACCTTGATATGACCTTCATATGACCTTCAGATGTCCTTCGGGGCTGAAACTGACAGCGGATTTTAACTCAGCTACTCCAAAAACATACGTATAAATTATCTCAGATTTTTTAGACCATATTTCTCGATTTGACCTCCAAATGACCTTCATACGACCTTTAGATATCTTTGAATGATAAAAATAGCTGCGGCTTTGAACTCGGCTACCCCAAAACATACGTATGAATTTTTTCATATTTTTTAGACCATTTTTGGCCATTTGACCTTCAAATGACCTTGAACCTGACGTGATGGAGCTTAGCCAACCTTGGATTCGGAATCAGCGATCCAAAAACCTATAAGTATCCTGGTCAGGTCCGGTGATTATTCTTAGATCAAATGTTGACCTGTGTTATTTTGAAAAATGGTTGCCCGTTTAAGCCAAAAACAGAATTGAAATTTGAGTTATGATTAGATGTGGAGATAAAATCCGTAGTCAACAGGATGTATGTGACTTATTTCGCCATAAGTATCCAGAATCCAGTAATCCAGTAATCGTCAGAAGTGACTATGATATATAGGGATTTTTTGGGTTGCTGATCACAAATCCAAGGTTGGTTAAGCTCCATCACATCAGGTTCAAGATGATTTGAAGGTCAAATCAAGAAATTACCTCCAAAAAATCTGAAAAAATTCAGTAAACAAACCTCGGATTCGGTTTCAGTGACCTCTAAAACATAAGCATGAATTTTTCAGATTTTTTGGAGGTCATTTCTTGATTTGACCTTCAAATCACCTTGAACCTGACGTGATGGAGCTTAAATAACCTTGGATTTGCGTTCAGTGACCGCAAAAACATTCAGACGAATTTTTTCAGATATTTTCAGACTGATTTTAACTTTTCTATTCAAAATATTTCATGAATGACCTAGAAATGACCTTGAATGACCTCTAGGGTGTATCGTAGGGGTAAACAAACCTCGGATTCGGATTCAGTGACCTATAAAACAGAAGCATGCATTTTTTCAGATTTTTTGGAGGTCATTTCATGATTTGACCTGTAACAGTTTACTAATAATAAACATTAGGGCATTGTAAATGCAAACCTATGAACAGCTCATGTCAAATAAAATGAATGCATTTAAAACATAAGAGGACATCTGGTATAAGAGATTAAAAGCAAATTGTACTGCAGAGACGGATGGTATACACTGATTTAAACAATAGTAAAAACTAAGTATAGAAAAAGTTTTTTGGGAAAACGCCGAGCGACGAGAGGTCTGGCGAAATCGCGAGGACAGAAGATCTAAGCTACCTAGTAGAATTTGTTAGAGACAAATAATTAATGTAAAATATTATCTTTTACAATAAGAAGGCCAAATAACAACTAAGGTAATTAAACACATTTAAATTAACAAATGTTTAAGATTTTTATATATCGTTTTGATTAATTGCAAAGAAACTTAAATTAAAAAAGGATATTTAATACTAATGTTAATCTACTAGAATAATTTCAACTCTATTAATTTCTTATGTATTACCATCTGTTCTTTTATACCAGGTACTACAGAATGCATTTATTTTAGGCCTTCTTCACCTTTTCTTCTTGTTCGTTAAATTCCTATTTTCGTCGTGTGACGAATTATCCTGTTTAATCCACAAACCACGAATATTTTTGGAAAAACTATACTGTTTAAAACTCCAACTTGGAAGTCTGGGATTTGTGCTGTTTACTATTGCATAGTGGATTGGTTTGGCTGAACAGTAGCAAAGAAGGGCCCAAGTCTTATTAAGGAAAAGGGTCACCTTGCACGCAAGAAGTACCTACCTACGTAAAATTTGGTGCCAGTAGATGATCTGTTACATATTAATATCAACCCCTGGAATTTGAAACGCGGCCATCTTGTTAAAAAGCACGTATGCAGCATATATTTTTTTATATTATAATTTATTATTACTTATTATTCAATTGCAACTCATGTATTATTTGATAAGCTTTACTTGGAAAACAGCTGTTTCTCGGGTACCTAATTATCATATCATTTTTTGCTAGTCTAATTTACTTATTTTATTTAATTTGTTCAAAATTAAAATTCTACTTTACTTAATTAGCATTAAGCGAATTATTGCTGAAATAATTTATATTAATGTTAAAATTTATACTTTTTACATTTGGCGTAAATAATTTATAATAGATATTTATATTGCATTGTGTTATCTATTATTTGTGGTTTTTTGTAATCCTCCAATCCTCGTCAATTTTATTTGACTGGCGCCCATGCCTACTATTCTATAAACAATTTAAAACAAAAAGCAAATCTCAATGAACCTACGACCAGCCTCCGACATTAGAGCAACCGTTAGCAAAATTATTTGTAACTAAAAAAATAAAATAAAAAGACCTAAGAAGGTTGAAGACCTTTAAATCACCTTGAACCTGATGTGAACCATAGTCACTTCTGACGATTGTCCCTAGAAAGGTTGATCTGTGTTATCAGTCGACAGACTCCATGACAGCCTCCTCTAAAAAATTCTGACTGTTACGAGGCCCTGGATCCAATCGAACGTTGTCTGGTGGGTCAGAAGATCCGTGATATTGTTGGTTTCAGTTGCAATCGGAAAATAGAAAAGAGTGTAAGCAAGTATGATATTTACAATAAAATGATGTTCAGTACTAGATCAATCTAGTTGTCGGTGATTGTGTAATAAAATGTAATATACAAAAGTTCTTAAATTTACTATTTACAATAAATGTTAAAGTTAACCAAGTTAGTAATATGATAAGTTGTAAGTACAATGAAATTTAAAACTAAGTATGGTGTTTACTCAATTAAATTATAAACAAAAAAATAAAATAACAGAATTTGAACTGTGATTTTACTCAAAATAATAAAAATCACTTACTACTATTACTACTCAAAAATTTCATTTATCCATTAAATTTAAATACCTAACAATAATTTACTGCAGTAAGATCATTTTATTTTTCAAATTTGTACAAAAAGAAATTTGGAAAACAACCAGATCATATGCCTTGAATCCAAACCAAAAAACAATAATAAAATAACACCCCTTCAACTTGGTATGTATGTAATGTGGTAAGTATAACAAATATAATAAGATGAGAGATATAAAAAAATTATATAAACTATAAACTTTTGTCACAACTTGAATTCCACAACACAAAGAACAAAAAAATACGTTTAGCTAAGTTTGTGAGCACAGAAAAGGGGTACATTTAGTTGTCACAAGGAGTAAAGGAAGCAAGCTGCTTTTATTTGTATATAGTAAGAAAAATAAAAGAAACTTACCTCAACCCTCTTACGATTATGAGTTATGAGACAACCCAAGGACATTTAAATAAAGGGGACTTATTTATTTACATTTCTAGATGAAGCCTGCTCTATTCACAGTCTAATTGTATCATTGTTGTCAGCTGTATAATTATACTGGANATCCTCCAATCCTCGTCAATTTTATTTGACTGGCGCCCATGCCTACTATTCTATAAACAATTTAAAACAAATAGCAAATCTCAATGAACCTACGACCAGCCTCCGACATTAGAGCAACCGTTAGCAAAATTATTTGTAACTAAAAAAATAAAATAAGAAGACCTAAGAAGGTTGCAGACCTTCAAGTCACCTTGAACCTGATGTGATGGAGCTTAACCGACCTCGGATTCGTGATCAGCGACCCAAAAAAACCTTATATACCATAGTCACTTCTGACAATTGTCCCTAGAAAGGTTGATCTGTGTTATCAGTCGACAGACTCCATGACAGCCTCCTCTCAAAAATTATGGCTGTTACGAGGCCCTGGATCCAAGCGAACGTTGTCTGGTGGGTCAGAAGATCCGTGATATTGTTAGTTTCAGTTGCAATCGGAAAATAGAAAAAGTAGGATATTTACAATAAAATGATGTTCAGTACTAGATCAATATAGTTGTAGGTGATTGTGTAATAAAATGTAATATACAAAAGTTCTTAAATTTACTATTTACAATAAATGTTAAAGTTAACCAAGTTAGTAATATGATAAGTTGTAAGTACAATGAAATTTAAAACTAAGTATGGTGTTTACTCAATTAAATTATAAACAAAAAAAATAAAATAACAGAATTTGAACTGTGATTTTACTCATAATAATAAAAATCACTACTACTATTACTACTCAAAAATTTCATTTATCCATCAAATTTAAATACCTAACAATAATTTACTGCAGTAAGATCATTTTATTTTTCAAATTTGTACAAAAAGAAATTTGGAAAACAACCAGATCATATGCCTTGAATCCAAACCAAAAAACAATAATAAAATAACACCCCTTCAACTTGGTATGTATGTAATGTGGTAAGTATAACAAATATAATAAGATGAGAGATATAAAAAAATTATATAAACTATAAACTTTTGTCACAACTTGAATTCCACAACACAAAGAACAAAAAAATACGTTTAGCTAAGTTTGTGAGCACAGAAAAGGGGTACATTTAGTTGTCACAAGGAGTAAAGGAAGCAAGCTGCTTTTATTTGTATATAGTAAGAAAAATAAAAGAAACTTACCTCAACCCTCTTACGATTATGAGTTATGAGACAACCCAAGGACATTTAAATAAAGGGGACTTATTTATTTACATTTCTAGATGAAGCCTGCTCTATTCACAGTCTAATTGTATCATTGTTGTCAGCTGTATAATTATACTGAAAATGTACTTAATATTTTTATCGCAATTTTCATCACAATTGTGGAAATTATTATTATAGGATAGTATTATTAAGTTATGCATACAATATTGTTAAATTCTGTACATATTAAACTATTTTTCATTTTTCATATTTGCCATGTTTGAAGACTTGGCAACTACGCAATAATTTGTAGCGTGTTCCTCGTTCGTTCTGCCGTGGTTGGCAGAATATGGCGTCTCTTGTTAGAAAATAGTTGTGATTTTAGTAAGTGAAACGTGATTAGTGTTTATACATGTATTTTGGATAAACTTTTAAGGTGTGAATATGGTTAGACAGTGCAGAATTTGTAAGAAATTGGATTATAAACATCCACATCAGCTATCCTTCCACAGGTAAGCGTGTTCAAGGTGACTTTGGAATGTATATGCAACTGTGGCCATTGTCGTGCGTGTGGGTAACTTTTATTTGAATAACGGTAAAATTTTATAAAACTGAC
>NW_019417105.1:64970-145754 GCF_000390285.2 Anoplophora glabripennis
TCTTTGGTTTCTTAGGTTATCCTCTGAAAATTGTAAATTATAGTATTGCAAGAATTGTGTTTATAATTATTTAGTGCTTAAGAGTTTTCTATTTGTTATTATATTATACTGGGAATACGATGTGTAAGTTTTAAGTTATATTTTATTAAAAACCAAACCTATATCTTTACCAACATTATGTGGAACACTCATACTCATGTTACCTGTATTAATCGATTAGAAACAGTCCACATAAAATGTGCATGTTTGAAATTACATATTATTTAAGTTAAATATAGATAAAAATAATTATGTGTATGATGATAAACTCCAACTAATATTTTATGAAACCTTTGATACTTAGATGCTTACAAAATTTTTAATGGTGGTGAATTGCTTTCTTTATTCAGTTTGAGACATAGAAAATATAGTGTTAATATTAAGTTTTCTAAGGTTTGAAAGTTCCAAACTATATGAACTATTGAATTTAACCCAATATTGTACAAATATTCGGTTAGGTATACTCTCCGGAAAGTGAGATTATTATAACAGTTCATGCATAATTTTTATATTTTTACAGCTTACTTGCCAACTTATCAAGTTTATGAAGCAAATGAATTAAATTGTTGTCGTTTTTACTTACAATTAAATACATAACAAGAAATTGTTTTAATAGTACATGCATAACAACATTCTGTATAAATCAATTAGGATTTCTTGTAGATACAAAATAAACTTAAAATTATTAAAAAATGTTTTATTTCCTTATCGAAACCATTTACTAAGTATATCTTGGCAAATGTCAAAATTTGAAAAATACTATAATATAATAAAATAATAAATAAGAAATTGTCTGTATTTATTTGTGGCATTATAAATGTTATAATTTGGATATTTTGCCATAGTTTGAAGAAAAAAAAACTGGAAAAATAAACCCTTGTACCGATAGGGACAGTCAAGTGTCAATACTGAAAACTTTTGCCTAATAGTGAGATGCCAGAGACATACATCTACATGTATAAGTCTGGTTACGCACTGGAAAAACAAATACACATCACAATAACACTATGACGTTTCTGAAACCTCTAGTTTCGTTATCAAAGCAGAAGTGAATTAGAAAAGTACTGAATATTAGTTTTTCGTTACATTTTCTGTTTAACTAAATAATCTGTTCTCAAAAGTACTGACACTTGACTATTCCTATTTGTATAAGGGTTTACTTTTAAAAATTTTTAAATAATATATAGAGGATATAGGTGATCGCCACGGTAGCGCAGTCGGTCGAGAATGCGGTGGCAAGCATTTCTCGGCTAGGCTGCCTACTCTGGTCCGGGTTCGAGGAGAGGTTGGGTCAATTAGGAGTAAAGTAGAGATTTTATATAAAGTAAAGTTTATATAGCTTGAAATAAGTAAATGAAACGAAATTAATAAAAATTTATATCACTGAAATGACTCCCTCCACGATGCTGACACTCTTGAAGTCTAATACGAAAGTTTTGCATCACCCGCGCCAACTTTTGAATTGGGATTGTGTTAATCTTCGTGAACATTTACTTATCTCAGTACTTATTTATTTAGAACATAATCTTTCCATAAATTTTATCAGTGTATACGAAGTAATTTTATAATAAAATTGGATAGTATTGCGTAATTGCTTTACCTGTCAAATATGAAATTCCACTACGATGTAACTGTAACTAACCCATTAGCTTTCTGGATTTATTTTTGTAGATATGTTAAAACTGAAACGCCCTATATTATTTCAAAGTAAAACTATTTACGTGACAAGTAGGCAACCCACTTATTTTTTATATCTACGCCTGCCAAGTAAATAACCTTAAAAACAGAAGTAATTATTTAAGTACCCATTTTTCATTATGTCAAGGTATGTTTCATTTCAGGAACAGACATAAAAAACTTTTATGTCTGTAATAAGCTATCACGAAAGGCCATGTAGTTTCAACAGGCGTTTTGCACTTAGGATTACCGCGAACAATGAGTTGAAAGGACGAGTTTTTGCTAATATGGCGATAAAGAGACTGTAATGCTTAGCCGTTTTAAACCACAAGTTTCCTCTATAAAGATTTCAGTTACCACTTTATTACTTTTTTATCTTTATAATCTAGCCCAACGTAGACGTGGACAGAGAGAAAAAAAATAATGCGATGGCATACTGCGACATTAATCTCAGTTACTTGTTTCCAGACATTTATAGGAATTCGGTTATTATACGTAGGTGGAATATTTGCCTTGTTTCTGTGTTCCACCCTACATCTCAGGTGGTAATATGCCCCATATTGCTTACACTTTGAGTGTGGTTTATAGGGTCAATAAATATTATTTTAGTATGCATGAGATCTGGCAGATTACAAAACAGGTATGTTTGAGGGAGGAAAGCTTAAATTTATATTTACTGTCTTCTGTCTACAGATTTTGAGCAGAGTGTATTTAACATACTGATTTGTAGCTAAATAATTAAGGTACATACTGTTTCAGTAAGAATGAGACACATAATGGAAAACAGACCGACTTAGATAAACAGAAGTGGAGTTATTGCATCTGAAGTGACAGTATGTTTGTGTCATCGGTAGAAAAATGAGCATCGAGCAAAAAGCTAGTATTAAGTTTTGATTTAAATTTAGTAAAACTTTTACCGAAACGTTTCAATTGATGAACCAAGTCTATGGTGATGATTGTTTATCCCTCGGCAGAGTTCATGAATGATATACGCGGTTTAAAATGGTCGTGAGGACATAAATGATGACCAACATGTTGGCAAACCAGAGTCCGTGATCGCCGCAGATTCCATCTAGAATTGGAATGGGGTCATTTTCAAAAACGTTCTTATTTTATATAAACAAAATATTGCTCATGATTAGGCGATCCTGAAAACTTTAACTCAATCCGTTGAGCGGTTTTCAAACTGTATGATTTTTTAAATGCGAATATTTGTCTCAGTCATGGCAATGCAATGACGTCACCGCATGGGATGGTCAGCCGTCTTGGGGCTACTTCCAGATACGTTTCTGCATTTACAGATTGTTTTAGCGTTTGTGCATATTAAATTTAAAGAATGGAAGTATATTTCGTAAAAGCAGATTCTTCTAAATTTGTTAATGGTTATGGATTTTTTAATAAAAACCACTACTTTATCATTGCTGAGATGAGAGGAGTGAAAATGCAAAGGTTACGTTTCAATAACGTGTAAAGCTTCTTTAAAGTACGTTTGTAGCGAAAGTTTTGTACAATAAGAATAGTAAATAAGAATAAGGATTTTGCGTTTAATTGGACGAAACCGCCTCTGTCAATTCTTATTACTATTTTTATTCCCATGGAAACTACATAAAATCTACCTAATATCTTATAAAATTTATAATATAATATTTATTATGTATTTAATACTTAGTACCTATAGGTATTTGTATAATATTCACNATTTGTTTTATGTTTTCATTTGTTCTTTCACGGCCCACTTGACGCCGGTAATTATTCTTCGTTTTCCCCGGGAACTTTTCCGCAACTTTTTTATTTTACAAGTCTTAATTGAAGGTGCACTACACCATGTTTCACTCCTTCCCCATTGTCCCGATAATTTTTCATTTCCCCGAACAATATTTAATGAAAATTGCCCGGGTATCAGTTCCGAGACGCGGTTAACGCGATTCACTTGAGTGGAAAGCCGTAATTATTTTTATAAGTTCTCAACTCGGCGAAGACACAATGAGGGGCTCCTAAGGCTTCGCTTTCTTTGCTCCCGTTCGCTGTAAACAAAACACGCCAATTAGGGCGACGTTCCTCCTCGCTGACGGGCGGCGGCGGCGGTTGCATCGTTGCATAATTTTTTCCACTTCTTGATTGATTAATGTACTTTTTGTAATTATTAAACTTTGTTACCGTTAAAAGGTTTGAAGTGGCATTCCCTCACAGAAAAAAATCTGGAAATTTCAACTGCTGCATGTAAAACGTTGAATAAATTGTTATACAGGATGTCCAGATACAAAAAAAATAAAACTGCCTCCCAATGCCAACGCCACTATGTAGATTCATAGATTCAAATTTTACAAGTAATTATTACGAAGGAACTGCTCGAGATCATTCAGTAAATTTTCAAAAACGTTCTTATTTTGTATACACAAAGTATTGTTCATGATTAGGCGATCCTTAAAATTTCAACTCATCCGTTGAGAGGTTTTCAAACTATATGATTTTTAAAATGAGAATATTTGTCTCAGCCATGCCAATGCAATGACGTCACCGCATGGGACGATCAGCCGGCTTGGCGCTTCTTCCAGATGAGTTTCTGCATCTACAGAATGTTTTAGCGTTTGTGCATATTAAATTTAAAAAATGGAAGCAAATTTCGTAACAGCAGATTGTTCTAATTTGCCAAAAGTAGATTTGTTAATGGTTATGAATTTTTTAAATAAAAACCACGAATTTATCAGTGCTGAGATGAGAGGAATGAAAATGCAAAGGTTACGTTTCAATAACTAAAAGCTTCTTTAAAGTACGTTTGTGGCGAAGGTTTTGATATATTTGTACAATAAGAATAAGGATTTTGCGTTTAATTGGACGAAACCGCTTCTGTCACAAGTTTCAGAGATTTACCTATTCAAATACAAAACTCTTATTACTGTTTTTATTCTCATGGAAACTACATGAAATCTACCTAATATCTTATAAATATGTAATAATATAATATTTATTATATATTTTTCTCGGTATTTTTATTATCTATAGGTATTTGTATAATATTCACAAAAAAATCAGCAATGGAAAACACAAGTGTATAGTGTTTCTAGAGAAATACAAACGTATTTATTACATACCCAAATTACGCAGGGTAGATATGTTACTTTCAAAATAAGTCATTTTTCAAATTAAAGATATTAAAAAAAACAAATCAAAGTAGAGACTAATAAACTATTGATTTTAGATATGCGCGATAGAATTACGGGGAGATTATTATTTTCTTAGGCGTCTTCACACTAGTGCTCTCACACTGGGGAACAATACAATATAGGTAATTTTTTTCTGTTCTGTGTCTTACATATTGCTAACAAAATTCGTTATCTTAACGTACTCAATCGAAATTTAACATGCAACTAAAACCCGACTACCCGATTGACTGACAACACACGCAAGCATGCGGCATCGGTTTCCCATGCGATGTCGTCACACTCGCCGGTTCAACGGATACTCAGCGCGCCAGTTTATGACTTTTTGGATGACTCGTAGGCGATATAAAATTCTAATTTCTTGCAGAGAACCTTAAAATTGAAGTATCTTTCCGTTAGGCAAATAAAAAAATAGCTGAATGAGCCCACTGAGCATCTCAAAAACATCAATTTATAGCATTTTAGCAGAAAATTTGGGCTATCGAAAATGTGTGCACGATTTGTTTCGAGCAAGTTGACTGACGACCAAAAATTGCTCAGAATTCAACATTTGAAGGACATTATCAAGAAGGCCAAAAAAGATAAAAGACTTCCATTACAACATTGTGACTGGTAATGAAACGAGGTGTTCTCAATGTGGTGCCAAAAACCAAAACCCAAGAAATGTCGTTTGGAGAAGTTAAAGTAAGGACAGTGTTGATTTGCTTTTACGATTACAAAGGCATTGTCCGTCCAGAAAGAGTTTATTCCACCGGGTCAAACTGTTAATGCAATATTCTATCTTGGCGTTTTAAGGCATCACATTCTTCCAGAATATCGCGCAGAAGGCGTTTGACGTTTGTTGCACGATAATGCGCCATGTCATCGATTGATACTTGTGACCGATTTTTTTAACTAAAACTCGCATTTTAACTCCGCGTTTGCCTGAGTTGACGCCGTGCGACTTTTATNGAGATTATTATTTTCTTAGGCGTCTTCACATTAGTGCTCTCACACTGGGGAACAATACAATATATGTATTTTTTTTCTGTTCTGTGTCTTCCATATTGCTAACAAAATTCGGTATCTTAACGTACTCAATCGAAATTTAACATGCAACTAAAACTCGACTGACTGACAACACACGCAAGCATGCGGCATCGGTTTCCCATGCGATGACGTCACACCCGCCGGTTCAACGGATACTCAGCGCGCCAGTTTATAACTTTTTTGATGACTCGTAGGCGATATAAAATTCTAATTTTTTGCAGCTAACCTTAAAATTGCAGTATCCGTTAAGCAAATAAAAAAAATGCTGAATGAGCCCACTGAGCATCTCAAAAACATCAATTTATAGCATTTTAGCAGAAAATTTGGGCTATCGAAAATATGTGCACGATTTGTTCCGCGCAAATTGACTGACGACCAAAAATTGCTCAGAATTCAACATTTGAAGGACATTATCAAGAAGGCCAAAAAAGATAAAAGACTTCCATTACAACATTGTGACTGGTAATGAAACGAGGTGTTCTCAATGTGGTGCCAAAAACCAAAACCCAAGAAATGTCGTTTGGAGAAGTTAAAGTAAGGACAGTGTTGATTTGCTTTTACGATTACAAAGGCATTGTCCGTCCAGAAAGAGTTTATTCCACCGGGCCAAACTGTTAATGCAATATTCTATCTTGGCATTTTAAGGCATCACATTCGTCCAGAATATCGCGCAGAAGGCGTTTGACGTTTGTTGCACGATAATGCGCCATGTCATCGATTGACACTTGTGACCGATTTTTTTAACTAAAACTCGCATTTTAACTCCGCGCTTGCCTGAGTTGACACCGTGCGACTTTTATCTTTTCGGAAAAATGCATTTTCCGATGAAAGGAAAGTGGTTTGTGGACGTAGAAGCCACGATCTAAAACACTCATTTGACATATTTTTAGACCGTACAAATCTCTGTATTTCTTCTTCTTCCTTTTCTAGTGGTTGGTCCTAATAAGTCTCATGGCACCGCAGCCTAATCAGGCCTATTGTGCTTCCCACGACTTAGCAAGTAGTTTTGTCCTTTTGACAAAATCCAAAAGCTTCCTTGCTGACACTTCTATCAGCTCCTTGGGTTCCAAATAGGGTCTCCCCAGGAGCGTAATTCTACTACGTGTAAATCCCGGGCACTCGCCTAGGATATGCGAGTCACATCCTCGGCAGACCGGACTGTCTTAGCTTATCTAGATGTTTCCTAAAGTGACAGTATGTATGTATGTATGTATGTATG
Organism: Anoplophora glabripennis; assembly: GCF_000390285.2. Lineage (NCBI taxonomy): Eukaryota > Metazoa > Arthropoda > Insecta > Coleoptera > Cerambycidae > Anoplophora > Anoplophora glabripennis. The sequence continues at coordinate 72,096 of NW_019417105.1, forward strand.
TCGGAAGGGGTGGTGGAATTGTCTTCCACCACGGCACTTAGGCCTTATTAGGCCTCTTGTACACCCTCCTTCACTACTCGAGTACTTGTCTTCAAACCATCTTATTTACTACACGGCAAAGTCTCGTACCGTTTATGTATGATAGCATGGTCTTGAGTTACAGAGATTTCTTGCTCTGATCTCATTACCATTTATCGGGGACCACACGCGTGCGGCAAATGTTGGGCGACCTAGGTCTCTTGGTAGGCTGCCACAGCCACGTCCCCGAGCCTGCCTTAGGTCACCCATCCAAATTCCAGCCCACGTCCGTGATGCTTCACTCGGCAGATCGAAATCCGCCGGCCAACACACCCGGCTAGGCGGTCCCCTTTCTAAAGTGACAGTGTCCCGTTACGAGTCCCGTCACTCTCCTCAGCCGGATTTTATTCAAGCTCAGCAACTCATTTGCTCTTTCCTTCAATGAGCTCCTTAGAATGGCTATGTCCCGGCCTTGAAGTCCAGTATTTCCTATGTTCTGTCTCGGTCCATTTGTCCAGGAATCTCTGTACTTAGTCGGAAGAGGACTATTTTGAGTAAAATAAATCGATTTTGCCAAAAAAACCTTTTGTTCTTATTTTTAGAAGGTCCTGTTTACTTTGGAACGTACTTTGTATGTTGCTCGTTTTGAATCCACAGTGCAACCTATTTTCGATGTTATGATAGAATATCTCGATTATTACTAAAGATAGAAAGTTGCAATTTTTCGGTAATATTGAACAGTTTTTGAGAGAAATGTTCAGTTTAAAATAGATTTTCAATGTTAAAAAACAAAAAGATCTAAATTGTTATAATTTGGCCAATACTTGTAGTGGGTACAGTTGCACTTCTTGTAAAATGTTTTTAGAATCAAGCGGCGTATACTTAATTTTTCTAGCGTTTTTCGACTTATTGATCAAGGTTAAAAATTTATAGTTAGTGATCGCCTAGTTACGGACAGGCTGAGCTGAGCTTAGTATACATTGTTATGGCTGTTGGTTTTGTAATAGCACTGGTTCTATACCAGATAGCTAAGCCATTGTCTTTCGCTGACCAACATAAATATAATTACATCTATTTTTTTTATTTTATTTTGTTTATCCATTTTCTTATTTTTTAGATGATTTTATTTTATTTTTTCATGCCCCCAAACATATGATAGAGAGAGTTTAGATTTTTTATTGTGGTGCTGTGTAATAAGTTAGAGAAGTTAGTAGGTAACAGTTCCTTAGTATCAACTAATTTACTAATATAGCATTGATGTCTCTGTCGTACAGTAAATTGTTTAAATATTCTCAGAAATGAAAAGAGGTTTTAAGTCGGAAAATCCAGAAGACCATCAACCGGACCACCATGTTCTATTTTTCACAAAATTAATTAAAAAAAATTTTAAACAACTCGAAACTAATCAAATACGTAATGTAATTACCACATTTACTCTTGCACAGTGAGAAGGACTTCTTANACTGTTTTACCGACATTGTGCAGTTGATTTCTTATATTGTTAGAAACAGGTGGTGGTGAATGTGTTACTGGAATTCTGAATATTATCTGAAGGTAAGTTGTTATTTTGTTTTATACGATTTTTAGTGACTAGATATGTTTGTATATTCACCTAGATATTTTGTATAAAGATCAAAGTTTGTTTTGTTCAGAAAATTTTTGTTTCACTTAAACTATACAAATAATAGGTATCTATTGTTGAATGACATGCAATGCTGGTAATATGGGCCTTTTGTGGGTCCGAATATGGGCCTCCCCCGATTTTGAATTCAGTTCTTTTTCCAGGTTAACCATGCCACGTAACAAACCAAAGTTTCCACAAAAGAATTTAAGGAAACAATGGAACTCCGAAGACATAATAAAGGTTATGGATAGCGTAAATAACAAAAAAATTACATTTGTGACTTTTGCGTATAATTTCTTTTTTCCAATTTCTGTTGTTACCATTACTCTTTTGTATTGTTCAATTTTCATATTTTAACTGGTATCTCAGTATTTTTTATCTTTCCGGAATTTTGCCGCGCTCATTATTGTAGACGAGTTCTTGGACCAAGTGTGTCTCAATTTTTAGGTGTATTTGTCAAAAAATTTGTTAATAATCTATAAAAAAAACAAAATAGGGGCCCATATCCTTCTCCTCTATATCTACTTTTTGATTTTTTCTATTTTAGTTTATTTATCCATTTTCTTATTTTTTAGATGATTTTATTTTATTTTTTCCTGCTATTAGTTTTTTTTTATTATTATTATTTCTTCAATGATTAATTATGCTATTTTATAAATATGTTATTTTTTATCAGGTTATATTCTGTTTCCTTCTTTATCACGTTTCGATTATTTTACCTCGATCTAAATATTTCTGTTACTATGACTAAACTAGTCCTCACTAAGACAGGAGCAAAGCCCCACTTGAAAATTTGTCTATCCACCATTTTCTCGTAGGATAAAAATCTTTTACTTGTCTAACATTGCTTAGATAAAGGACCAATTACATCCTTTCCGAGGGATGGTATGTCTTTCTATACAAACTTCGTCTAAATTTGTACAGATTCTGTGAATGCACTGACATACAGGTCATAAACATCGCGAGTCTTTCCTAGATGGTCACCAATTCAAGTATTAACCGCGATTAACGTTGTTCGCTAGGCCGTATTCGCCCTTTGTATTAGATTTTGTATATATCTATTTTTCCTAACGATAACACATCTCTACAAAAAAAAAATCGGGAAAATTACCCCTGCAGTCTGACTATGTCTATCATATGTTTTGTGGGTAGCTGAATCCAAATTCAGGGCCCATTTAACCCCATCACGTAATAAAAATTAGCCCAAAAACCCAATAAATCCTCTTCCATTGATCATTCTATCCCAATAACCCCATAACCCCTTAGCCCCTTAATCCCGTAAACCCTTAAGCCCGTTAACTCCATAATCTAAAATGCGTTATCGGAGAACATGGGGTGAGACTATGGTGGCAGACTGTTGCTGGAATTTGAAGAGATACAGACAAAAATCATAAACGGCATTCACTCCGTAGATCTTTTGAAAGTTAATAAATGTGTTACCATTAAAGGTCTAAAGAAGACGAATAAAGGTAATATCTTCATTGAGTTTCATGTTTTATAATTTAATCGTTCTTGCTATTCGTGTGAGGCAAGGGGAACACACTTTCAAAAAGCACCCTGAAAAATGAGAGGCAAGGGGAACACACGCACCCCAAAGAGAACAGAAGCCTACTACGCCCTCATCGTTGTTCCTGGTTCGGCAAAACATAGGTTCTGGGCTTCAACGCGCATGTCTCTTTCTTACCGGATTCTGGGATTTTGGGGTTATGGCATTATGAGGCTATGGAGTTTTAGGGTATAAAGGGTTAAGGGGTTAAGGGGTTAAGGGGTTATGGGGTTATTGGGATTTAGTGGTCAATGGAGAAAGGATTTATTGCGTTTTTGGGCCTTTTCTTTGATGTGAAAAATCCTGACGTGATGGGATTAAATGGACCCCGAATTTATTTGAATTCAGCGCCCCCCAAACATATGATAGACAGAGTTTAGATTTTTTATTGTGGAGCTGTGTAATTAGTTAGAGAAGTTAGTAGGTAACAGTTCCTTAGTATCAACTAATTTACTAATATAGCATTGATGTCTCTGTCGTACAGTAAATTGTTTAAATATTCTCAGAAATGAAAAGAGGTTTTAAGTCGGAAAATCCAGAAGACCATCAACCGGACCACCATGTTCTATTTTTCACAAAATTAATTAAAAAAAATTTTAAACAACTCGAAACTAATCAAATACGTAATGTAATTACCACATTTACTCTTGCACAGTGAGAAGGACTTCTTAAAAAATAACTGATGAATCATTTTCTAAGAATTTCAAATAATATTGTTCATTGGTGGTTTCACAACACATAAATTCGGTAGCGTGTAGAAATAGATTCATCTCTCATTCGTCTCTCTTTGAACAAGTGTTATAGATATTGAAAGCAGAAGCTGTATTATTGAAGAAAAAAACATAGCCAACAAAACAATTAAGCTATTAATATTTGGCAGTAAGCTCACTTGGTTATCATTTAAATAAGTCGTATACTAAGAATTATGGGTATTGTTAAGAATGTTAAGATATATTGTTTCTAGGCCACATTCAATAAGGTAAATTTTTAACAATCATCTTCTTTTATCAAGAGATACCTCAAGTTAGTAAGCATCCTTGTATTGTGCCTACATCCGAATATATTTACGTACAATGTATAGCACACATTTACAATAATTATTATTAGCGGATAGAAAATAATAATTTTTGTCACGCAATTAAAGAATTATATTACAAGCCCACATACTGTGAAGAATAATGTTCTCAATTATAATGTAATAAACATGCATGTACTATATAAAATTTTAATTAACTTAATAAGTATGTACATAGTTTTTTTTTGTATTTTAACATTCACGTTTATTATTAAAATTACAAAATATGTACAAAACTATATGTAATTTATAGATCTGTCCCATATCTTTTCCTCCCATAAGACAAATGTTAAAAGCTTATAAACAATGACAACTTCAATTTTTTTAAATAGAACAATAATACATTGTTTACATCTTCATGTAGAGTCCTTTCATAGGATTATTCTTAGGATAGAATGTGATCTTTAGCAATAAGTTTGCGTTAGAAATATATTATTATCAATTTACAGCCAACGGAGTCTTTGTTTTTACTTTATTTGTTACATATAAAGGAATGTAAAACATATGTAAAACCTAAAATATCCTCTTATAAAATTTAAAGTTACAATTTTAAACTAATTCTTAATACCTATGTAGGTAGAAATTAATATAGTAAATATATTATAATTATTTATATTTATACAAAAAATCGGTTGTTTTTCAATGATGATAATCTTAAAAATAAAGTTATCCAAGTGATTAAACTTATAATACTTAGATATATCTGTCAATCATTCTGGAACTTGGTTAATTTTGCCCAGTGGTTGGTTCTGTAGAACTTGCAGACAAACTTGGTGAAACATGTAGAGATCTCAAACATAATATTAATAAATATAGATGGTCTAATTGTGAGTTAATATTAAGTAATAAAATAATATCAAAATGTTACCTATCTTCAAGAGAAATTAGTCGAAATTGCACTCTAGTAATACTAATTTGAGGTACATATATTACAGACGATTCACAACTTCTAAAAAAATTTGGGAATAGATGCGGTATGAGAAATGGAGTCAATATCGTAAAAAAAAATAATTTGTAAGATCCTTATAGTTTCCGAGAAAAGAATTATTGTTGTAGTATATTCAACGATTACGTAGCTGGACAACTGTAGTCTCTAGCGTCATTCGCAATACGCGTGGAAAGCCATGTGGCCTAAGCGACTCCGAATACTGAAATTCGATTTTAGAATAAGTTCTGAATCACCCTGTATAAGTTATATTGAATTTAAAATTTAAATGTTTTAAAAACTTTTATCTGGAATTTATAACATAGAGACCAATTACATAAGCATAATTTATTGTACTAAAAACAAAAGAAAAGTAGACAGTGTTTATTGTTGCTATTGCAGTGAAAGATTTGCGAGTTCTTTTGAAAAGACAAGGTAGAGTAAATGATTTTTTAACATCTATATCATGATTTGACATCGGAAATCTGTGATCAAGCCGCTTGCCGTTCTGTGCTCACAATACACACACACACACACACATGATTTTTTAACATCTATATCATGATTTGACATCGGAAATCTGTGATCAAGCCGCTTGCCGTTCTGTGCTCACAATACACACACACACACACACACACACACACACACACACACACGCACACGCACACGCACACGCACACACACGCACACGCACACGCACACGCACACACACACACACACACACACAACGTCCCTCAGCAAAAAAACCTGGATTGTTCTCCGTCACGCCAGGCCAAATATGCCATTTAAATCCTCTTATATCAATAGGCAATCAGCAATAGTAGAATACATCTTCAAATCATCTGCATATGTATAATAAGTATTTGCATGTTTTAGAAGAATTTGAGATATTATTAATACATATTAGGTAGAAAAGTGGTCCTAAAAGAGATCCTTGTGGAACTCCTGCAGTTGCAACGAATGGAGATGTTCTGATTACATTTACTAATACTTACTTTTTGTGGTCTAGTACATACACATGACAGATCCGCCGAAGTAATTCTACATCATAATCATAATTTCCTAATAAAGAAACTTGATCTATGATTGGTATATATTATATACCAATCATAGACAAAGTTTTTTTTATTATGAAATTATGATTCACTCTATCAAATGCCCTACTGAAATCCGTGATTAGTGCGTCAACTTGTATCTGTCTATCCATAGCCTTTTAGATATAGTCAGAATAACAGAGAAGATTATATTCAACTCGACGAAGAACTCTAGGAACAAGAATGTTAAATTTTATTGCAATGCATGCAATGCTAATGATGATAAGTTTTCTCAACTAAAAATATTTTTTACCAACTTAATTGAATCGAAAATAAATGAATTGGAGGATAAAATCAATAATATTACAAAAACTGCTTTTCCTTCTATGTTTGAAGACGTCGTGTCTGAGGCTATGGAACGAATGAATCGGTCATGTAATATTATCCTATGTAACGTAGCCGAAGCCAATGCCGTCAACGTTACTGAACAGAATACATTAGATGGGGTATTAGTGAAAGAAGTAGTCAAGCATATACAGGGTGATAACTATGCTACTCCAGTTTCTATTTGACGCATAGGGAAATCAAGAAACAATAAATCTAGGATGTTGAAAGTCTCTTTTTCATCTGCTATGCAAGCACGTACTATTTTAAGAAACAAAAAGAAGTTGATGAACTCTAATATGTCTCATATATTTATTCGTGATGATAAGACTCCCAAACAAATGGAATATTTTAAGCACATCCAAGAAGAATACCAAGCTCGTGTTAATAGTGGAGAGCAGAACATAACAATAAAATATATCCGTGGCGTTCCTACTATTATCTCTGTTTCTCAAAAAAACTAGTTTCCTCTTTATCAGTATTGTCCTTCGCTTACACGAATATAGACTCCCTGATTGCAAAATGGAATGATTTTCTGTTATTTGTTCAAACACAATCTCCCAGTTGCATTGTTATCACAGAATCTTGTCTCTCCAAATACATCCCCGACTCTATTATTAAAATTAAGGGTTACAGCGTGTATCGGGCAGACACAGACAGTAAAGGTGGTGGTGTCTGTATCTTTTTTGGATGACAACGTTTACAAAAAATATCATATTACTAATTTAAATGTTATTGTACCTGGTGTTGAAACTCTTTGGCTCCAATTAATTAACAAATCGTTTTGTTTTACTCTGGCGGTTGTGTATCGACCTCCGTCATTTAATGCTTATGACCAACAGCTATTTGACTTTATTCAAGAATCTAGTACCAGGTATAAGAACCTTGTTATTGTTGGTGAGTTTAATCTTCCAACTATTAACTGGAACGCCTTGGCACCCTCTGACAACATGATAAATGCTCCATCTATGTTTGTCAATATGTTTTTGAACTCTATTCTTGATCAACTCATTCGAGAACCTACTAGATATCGGCAATCAAGAACCCTCCTTACTTGATCTTCTATTAACAAAGGATGATAACATTATAGCAAATCTTGAATTGTACCCTCCAATTGGCTGTTCCGATCATGTTGTTATAACTTTTGAAATTCAAGTCTTTGAACATAACACTGGCCGAAATATTATTAATAATATTACGAGAATCAATTATGATGATCTTCGATTCCAACTGAATAGCTTATCTTGGAAGGACATTTTCTCTTCTAATAACGTTGAGGAGATGTGGAATATTTTTCATGAAGCTATTTCTGATGCTATCAGTAATTGCAGTACTATTACTCGCAAAGTTTCAAATTCTCAGAAGCCATATAGTGGTGATCTTATAGTTAGAGCCAAGACGNATGAAAATCAAGTGGAAATATTTGGATTAACTTCATTTATATCCAGGTATTGCTTATCAGAATACATATCTATATACTCTTTTTGCTATCAAGAATTCACGGCATTTCAATTTCTACACGTAGACAGTTCCTTATCAAGCCAGCTATATGTCCAACTTGCTCTGCTGCGATTGACAGCGCGCCGGCCACCAAATGCGACGCTTGTGCCGTGCGAGTCCACTTCTCGTGCATTGGTCTTACAACAGACGATGTGTCCCGATTTACTCGCTCTAGTAACAAGAATGTTAAATTTTATTGCAATGCATGCAATGCTAATGATGATAAGTTTTCTCAACTAAAAACATTTTTTACCAACTTAATTGAATCGAAAATGAATGAATTGGAGGATAAAATGAATAATATTACAAACACTGCTTTTCCTTCTATGTTTGAAGACGTCGTGTCTGAGGCTATGGAACGAATGAATCAGTCATGTAATACAGGTATTATCCTTTGTAACGTAGCCGAAGCCAATGCCGTCAACGTTACTGAACAGAATAAATTAGATGAGGTATTAGTGAAAGAAGTAGTCAAGCATATACAGGGTGATAACTATGCTACTCCAGTTTCTATTCGACGCATAGGAAAATCAAGAAACAATAAACCTAGGATGTTGAAAGTCTCTTTTTCATCTGCTAAGCAAGCACGTACTATTTTAAGAAACAAAAAGAAGTTGATGAACTCTAATATGTCTCATGTATTTATTCGTGATGATAAGACTCCCAAACAAATGGAATATTTTAAGCACATCCAAGAAGAATACCAAGCGCGTGTTAATAGTGGAGAGCAGAACATAACAATAAAATATATCCGTGGCGTTCCTACTATTATCTCTGTTTCTTAAAAAAACTAGTTTCCTCTTTATCAGTATTGTCCTTCGCTTACACGAATATAGACGCCCTGATTGCAAAATGGAATGATTTTCTGTTATTTCTTCAAACACAATCTCCCAGTTGCATTGTTATCACAGAATCTTGGCTCTCCAAATAAATCCCCGACTCTATTATTAAAATTAAGGGTTGCAGCGTGTATCGGGCAGACAGAGACAGTAAAGGTGGTGGTGTCTGTATCTTTTTGGATGACAACGTTTAAAAAAAATATCATATTACTAATTTAAATGTTATTATACCTGGTGTTGAAACTCTTTGGCTCCAATTAATTAGCAAATCGTTTTGTTTTACTCTGGCGGTTGTGTATCGACCTCCGTCACATAATGCTTATAACCAACAACTATTTGACTTTATTCAAGAATCTAGTACCAGGTATAAGAACCTTGTTATTGTTGGTGACTTTAATCTTCCAACTATTAACTGGAACGCCTTGGCACCCTCTGACAACATGATAAATGCTCCATCTATGTTTGTCAATATGGTTTTGAACTCTAATCTTGATCAACTCATTCCAGAACCTACTAGATATCGGCAAAATCAAGAACCCTCCTTACTTGATCTTTTATTAACAAACGATGATAACATTATAGCAAATCTTGAATTATACCCTCCAATTGGCTGTTCCGATCATGTTGTTATAACTTTTGAAATTCAAGTCTTTGAACATAACACTGGCTGAAATATTATTAATAATATTACGAGAATCAATTATGACTATCTTCAATTCCAACTGAATAGCTTATCTTGGGAGGATATTTTTTCTTCTAATAACGTTGAGGAGATGTTGAATATTTTTCATGAAGCTATTTCTGATGCTATGAGTAATTGCAGTACTATTATTCGCAAAGTTTCAAATTCTCAGAAGCCATATATTAGTGGTGATCTTATAGTTAGAGCCAAGGCGAAACATGGTCTTTGGCGTAGATACAAACGTACTGGTCTTGTAGAGGACTTTCTCGCTCATCGTGAATTCTCAAATAAATTAACCCATGACATTCGAGTTGCTAGGCAAAATTTTGAGAATAACCTTGTGGAGAAAGGTCCAAAAGCATTATATAAGTATACTAGAAGTCGACTTCAGACTGCTGTCAAAACTCCTATGGTCAAAAAATCCGATGGATCTATCTGGGTTAGTGATCTAGAAGCTGCTGAAGTGCTCTCGAACATGTTCCAGTCAATATTTTGTGTTGAACCTTTTGGACCCTTTCCTACTTTACCCAATCCACAATATCTTTATTTCTGAAGAGGTGGTATTAAAACATCTAAAATGGCTCCGTACTAACTCCTCTCCAGGTCCAGATGAGATACCTGCAAATATATTAAAGATCTCTGCAACGGCCCTTGCGAAGCCTCTTTCGTTCATAATGCAAACTTCCTAAAATATGGCCTACTGCATCAGTAACCCCATCTTTAAAAAAGGCGATAAACTGGATGCAAGTAACTACAAACCAATAAGTTTAACATCTGTCTGCGTAAAAACTCTGGAATGTATAATAAAGGAAGACCTTCTCAGCTACTTACTTGCCCACAGTATTATTCCTGATACACAGCATGGTTTCCTTCCGGGCCGTTCTACCTTTACGAACCTTTTATCGTCTGTGAACTCGTGGACACTATGGCTAGACAAGGGATTTCCAGTCGACGTTCTGTATTTTGATTTTGCCAAGGCGTTTGATAGAGTCCCGAAAAACAGGCTATTGTATAAATTGGAACATAATGGTATACGAGGCCCATTACTTGCCTAGATAGACAGTTTCCTCACAAATCGAACGTTTTCAGTACGAGTTGGCAAATCGCATTCAGAATCTCAAGCAGCTCTTTCAGGGGTACTGCAAGGTTCTGTTCTTGGACCAGTCCTATTTTGGTATATACAGCTGACCTCTCGCTACAGCTCAAATCGCAGCATGCACTGTATGCCGATGATACTAAGATATTTGGAAATGCACTACAAGATCATCAAACTCTACAAGATGATATTAATTCCATCGAGCACTGGTGCTATGATTGGCTCATCCCTCTGAATCTAAATAATTGTACTGTTATACACATTGGTAAAAATAATCCCAAGGCAACATACACTTTCGGTCAAGGTCAACTTATAACAACTGTCGAAAACCAGAATGATGTGGGTGTAGTAATCAATTCCAATCTCACTTGGTCTGAACATATTTCCACCGTTGTGAAAAAAGCCAACTCCGTGTCTTATCTGTTAAATAAGTGTTTCCAGAGCTCAAACGATCAGGTCTTCTTAAAATTATATAAATCATATATTCGTCCGCATCTGGAATACTGCGTGAACATATGGTCCCCTTACCTGGTAAAAAGAATATTCACAAAATGGATCCCCAAATTTAGATCTCTTCCATATCATCGCCGTTTGGATAATTTGAAAATTACTTGTACTAATGTGAGGCGTCTTCGTGGTGATCTTATCCAAATGTACAAGATTCTAAATAATCATTACAGTTTAACTTTTGGAGACTTATTTAGGTTAAATTTGGATGAGCGTTTACGTAGTCATCAGTTTAAATTATCGAGAGAAAACTTCAAAACGTCTTTGCGTCAAAATTTCTTCCCAAATAGAGTGTTCTACCATTGGAATAGCCTACCTTCGTCTGTTGTTACTGCCCCATCGGTCGACTCTTTCAAGAACAGGTTGGATGCATGGATGTCATCAGAATTTTTACAGTGAGTGCGCGCCTAGTGTATTTTCGTGTGCGGTTTATGGCCTGTTTCGCTAGTTAGCTGTGATTTATATTGTTATTTTGGTATTCTGTTCACATACTTATTTGCTCTTTTTCTTTTATATTAGCTATTTATTTTACTGTTACTCTAAAAGCTGTTAACTGTCATTTTGTATTTTTTATTGGACTAAATAGGCTTTGCCTCTGTCCTTGCTATTATGTAATAATAATAATAATAATNGAGAGCGTGCAGAGAAGATTCACAAAATGGATCCCCAAATTTAGATCTCTTCCATATCATCACCGTTTGGATAATTTGAAAATTACTTGTACTAATGTGAGACGTCTTCGTGGTGATCTTATCCAAATGTACAAGATTCTAAATAATCATTACAGTTTAACTTTTGGAGACTTATTTAGGTTAAATTTGGATGAGCGTTTACGTGGTCATCAGTTTAAATTATCGAGAGAAAACTTCAAAACGTCTTTGCGTCAAAATTTCTTCCCAAACAGTGTTCTACCATTGGAATAGCCTACCTCCATCTGTTGTTACTGCCCCATCGGTCAACTCTTTCAAGAACAGGTTGGATGCATGGATGTCATCAGAATTTTTACAGTGAGTGTGCGCCTAGTGTATTTTCCTGTGCGGTTTATGGCCTGTTTCGCTAGTTAACTGTGATTTATATTGTTATTTTGGTATTCTGTTCACATACTTATTTGCTCTTTTTCTTTTATATTAGCTATTTATTTTACTGTTACTCTAAAAGCTGTTAACTGTCATTTTGTATATTTTATTGGACTAAATAGGCTTTGCCTCTGTCCTTGCTATTATGTAATAATAATAATTATTATAGCACAGCACGCTAAACATGACTTTAACACATAATGATTAAATTTGTACCATGAAGATCAAAAAGGTGTGTTAATGAGTGAATGAAGACTATCCAGCCGATTTTGGCAGAACGCGTGAATTCAAGAAATTCAAAAATCTTATGTGAAAGTTTTAGATTCTTGCAGTTAACTTATGAAGTTTAAGGCTTAATATTAAGAAAAAAACATGTAAATATACAAAAATATATAGAGCATTCTATTAAAAAAGGTTGAAGTTGGTTTTATTTCTACGCTTTTTGATATTCAGTTGTTTATTTTCATGAGTAAAAAAAAATATTTTCTTTTTTACTTTTTATAACAAATTGCCTTCCTAGATGTCAAAATATTACAAACCTTACCATCTCATCTGAATTGCATTTCTAATAATTTTCCGAATTGCACATCCATAAATGAAAAGCTGAAAAATTACTAGACAATTTGACTTTCTACCTTGCCTTCTAACTAATTATGTAATAGTTTATTAAAGAAAAGTTCATTGGTGGTCATGGAATATGTAAAGAATAAATAATTTATAGGCCCTTGTTAGCTTTAAATATCACACATTTTATGGGGACCAACCCCCTATGTAGTTCAAAAACACGTAATTATGCTGCTAAGCGATTTTAAATCGTCTTTTAAGAGTTGCGGACTGAATTACGACGGTGACTTATTTCTTTTTCATTCCTAAACGGAACTTTTGAAATATGTTCCATTTAATGATAGCGAAGTTTTCATCGTATGAGAATTCTTAAATCAGTAAAGGAAGTGGGTGTTACGGTAAACTTCCATCTGTTTTTGTATATATTGAAAAATAATAATTAAATCTTTTATGCCCGAAAGATCTTACGTGGGTGTTTATGGTTTATTACTTTCTTTGCAGGTAAAGCGTTATTTTGATACAAGATATCAAAATTAAAATTTATGCCTACGTACTTTCTTTTTCAGTTTTTGGAGCAAAAAATGCCATTACAAGAATTTTGCAACATGCTGGCGGGCAAATTTTAATTCTGAACAAATTCTCCTAATATTTTTTTTTTCAATTTATTACATAATTTCTCAATTTATTCCATAAAAGGGCATTTCCTTCTGAACAGGATGCAAAAATTAAAAAGCAAAGCAGGCCAATTACCAATTTTGATATGTGGGCATAAATTAATTCTGAACAATTTTGTTCAATATCTCCTTCAAAATTGCTTTCTCCCTGCAGGAAGTATCTTTTTTAGTCCTTCTAGCCCTACTTAATTATTTTCAGAGCTAAAAATATAATACATATAAATAACTATTATTTCTTACAATGTTAAATTGCAACTCAAATCCTGTATAGATAATAAACAGGGTTATTTCAAACATATGCGATAATATTGCTGTCTCGGAAACTGTCAAATGGATTTTATTAAATTGAAGCAAAGGTATATTTAATGAACAATTAAATCCTTTGTAAAAATCAAATATGTTCTTAAAATGTACCTATAACTACACTTAAAATAGAAAATGTATTCCTAAGGTTACTGTAATTCAAACAGTTTATAAATTATGGTCAAAATCAGACAAAAAGTATTGATTTTTACTCGGTAGTTGACGTCTATATTCTATAAGTTTTTAGACTTTTCCACTAAATGTATAGTATAATTTGTAAAAACCAATGTGATTTTACTTGTGCAGTGTATTTTTAAAAATTAAGTTTGTAACAAAAAAAATTGGCAAAAAAGAAAAGGAGTTGTTCCCAAAGACAGATTGGCTAACTGAAAATCGGCTTGCCACAAATGAATGCGAAATGAGCTTGCTTTCTTTTTCAACATATTATTTAAAGAGAAGTTTTACTGAAGCATATTATAAGCACAATTCAGTCGAAACTGTTTATTTTTGAAATTTGAATAGTAATAAACTTTATTATTCCTTATTATTCCTACAGGAAATACCCAATTACAGGAATAAAAAAACTAATAATAGTGGACATACAAGTACTGTACGGTATAAAAATTACAATAACTGTAAATATGTAATGCCTACCTATTAAATACATTCAAAGAAAGAATTAAAAAAAGACACAAAAAATGATTAAAGCTAATTTAACGAACAAGTTCTCAGACTATCGTAAAATATATCACAATTTGCCGCGATCTTATTAGTTATTATACATATAAATCACAACTACAGGAGATGGGGCTTTTGACTAAGATGTCAGATCTGGGGGAAGAACAATAAAGGCTTTCATGTTGTCTTCTGTTAGCCGAATTAAATAAATATTAACAAAATTTCATAGATTTTATATGAAAATTTCCACATATGTATTGTAGCATTTGCCACAAAATTATTGTGGAAAGCATTTAAAATACCTATTTTGCAATTAGTTGTAAATTTTTTAGAAATTCTCTTGAGGTACTGAATTGGTTGTATTACACAGAGTATTACACACATACATTTTAATTAATAATTAATACTATTTACAGCAACAGTATACATATAGGTATATGAAGAAAGTAGTACAATCTTGAAATAAAAAAAACAGTAATGAAAGGCAGTCAACAAACGAATTTAGAATACACATGTCGCATATCCTATTACTAACATTTTGCAGTTAACAAATATAGTTTTTCCGATCTCAGTTGAAGACCAAACAGCTAGGCAGTATGTACCAGGCTCGGTCATTACGCAGCAACTCGGAATTGAAATATTTGAAAAACTTGTTCTCATATTTATTTAGCCATACCCATATACAGGTCAAGTTGAACTAAACGTGGAGGTGGTAGAAATGTATACGCCTAGTTGAAGAATGCGCGCGCGGGTAAACGGCGTACACACACAGCCGCACTGGGCGATAGGGTAAACAATTTCAGTTGTCGATTGCCTAGCGATGCAGTGCATCAATGCGAAATTTGGTGATTCAGGTAATTTTAATTTATTATAAGCAACTTCTGTTAATCATTCATGTTATAATTGCGAAAGGGAGAAATGAGAGGGATATTTTCTTTACTAATATTATTATAACATGGCATTTTGGAGATCTTTTGAAACGGAACAAAACAAAATTCCGCCAGACAATATTGAATTAGTAGAACCAGTTGTTGCTGAAACAGATTTAGAATTTAAAAATAAGAATTTACATGTTCAATGTCAGCGTCTCATTTTAAATATTTAAAAAAAGAACATAATGAAATAATTATAAATAGAATTCACATTGATGCGTTTAAGTGGACTGTGAGCAAATGGTAGCGATATTAAACTAATAGCAAAAACAACAAATCAAAAGAAAAAAAATTAAAAACTTACCCAACTGGATGAAGGGCTATGCGATGATAATGCCGGTGAGGGAGAGAGAGGAGGGAGAAAAAATGGGAATTATCAAGGGTCACTATTTTCTATTTGAATATAAACTATATAACCAACTATCGCACGACCGCCGAGGAATCATAAACTACTCTCGTATCGAACGCGTGTCTCCCCAAATCAATATTTTTACAAAAACTTTTAAGATAAGAATTAATATAAACGGTACATGAAGTGACCTCTACCAATAATAGCTTTAATTAAAAGAAAAGGAATTTAATTATTTACAACGGCTCAAACACACATATTAACTGCCCACAATTTTTTGTGTTATTAAACAAGGTGTTATAGATCATTGCGTAAAGAGGAAGCGAAAACAAAAATTTTAAAATATCGATGACATGACGAGAAACATAATTCGGTGGACAATTTATAATTTATATAAAGATAATAAAGTACTATCTTTAGCTGTACCTTTCATTGATCCCTTTGTTACTCATATTATTAACTGCTGTATTGAGAGGCAATACTTTCCTTATACGTGGAAACAGGTGATTGGTTTACCTTTACCTAAAAAGAATAACCCTACTTCTCTTTCCGATCTTAGAATAATCAGTATATTACCGGCTCTTTCAAAAATTTTTGAAAAAATTTTATATAATCAAGTGTACAATTATTTTACGAGTAACAGACTTTTGCCTCAATCGCAATGTGGTTTCAGAAGTCACTGATGACTTAATAAAGGCTCATGATATGGGTTTGGTTAGCGTTTTGGCTTTATTGGATTTCTCTAAGGCCTTTGATACCATAAATCATAAGCTTTTATATTCTAAACTCAAGTATTATGCATTTGATAATGATTCACTCACACTAATTAATTCTTATTTACATGGAAGGTCCCAGAGTATACGTGTTGATAATATTTTATCTACCAGTTTAGAAATTCTCTCTGGTGTTCCTCAGGGTTCGATTCTGGGTCCCCTGCTTTTCATAATTTATACTGCCAACATATTAGAATCTGTTCGTCAATGTAAACTTCAAGCATATGCCGATGATACTCAACTTTATTTTCATTTTAATATTAATGATTTTCGACAGGCAAATGACGTCATCAACTCTGAGTTACAAACTATAAAATTGTTATCGGATGAGCATAATTTAAAATTGAACTCGAATAAATCGAAAGTTTTGTTTTTTGGTAGTGAAAAAGATTTGCGAACTTTAAGACGTAATTTTGAGGTTATGATCGATGGTATTCCAGTTCCCATTACTAGCCATGCAAAAAAATTAGGAGTAATTCTTGACTGTAAGTTGCGTTTTGATGAGCATGTTAAATCATTAATACAAAAAGCTTATTCATCTCTTAGGTTGATTTATTGTAGTCGTCACGTTCTTAATAAAAAATTTAAAGTTATGTTATGCGAGTCACTTGTTCTTTCCCATTTCAATTATTGTGACTACGTATATGGTCCTTGTCTTACTCAACAGGAGAAATACAAGATTCTATAAGTACAAAATTCATGTTGTCGTCTTATTAGTAGTCTAAGAAAATATGACCATATATCTCATGTCATTGGGGAGATCAAGTGGCTCAACATGGATAATCGTAGGCGTCACCATCTTTGAAATTTTTTCCATAAAATTATCACTATTCCTTCTCATCATTCTTTAAAAACTAATTTTTTACAGCGTGATAATGTTCATTCCAGAGATATTAGATTTAAAAACAAGTTCACGATGCCCCATCATAGAACTGCTTTTTTCAGAAGATGTTTTACATACAACGTTATTACATTTTATAACTCCCTTCCTGACGATTTCAAATTATTTAATATCAACAAATTTAAATATAAAGATAAACAATATTTATTGAGCAGGCAGCATTCTACGTAAATTGCTAACGTGATTCTTAATTTGATACTTAATTTTGTTGTGCTATTCATTTCTTTATTATTTTTTAAACAATAATACTCGTACATATTTAAATACCTATTATATTAAGATGTTTGTGTGTTTGTATTGCAATGTCATTCTACTTTGAATTTCAACACTTTCTAATTTATGATATTTCTTATCTTATGGTTGAGTGGAGTAGCCTTGGCTAGACTTCGCCTTAAGTTAGGTTGAATTATTTTCTTTTATTTGTGTTTGTATTATCGTAATTATCTGTCAAATAAAGCCGATTTATTATTATTATTATTGCTAACTCTCTGTATATTTTGTAATATGCATTTACTTCAGAAAGTCTCTGTGAGGAAAACAATATTTGTACCCGGATTGCTGTAAAAAAGTACACCAATTACATTAAAATGAAGACTATCTCGACTAAAATGGAGTTTTAAGAAGTTTGCGGCGAGATACACCAGCTACATCTTCTCACTTGCTAAACGATGCAAGCCGTCTGGCGCTCCCTGGAAATGCCATTTTCCATTTAGCGATACAGAATCGGTCGTTATGCAACCACTGAACTCTCCCACTCTCCTCACCGTTCCCTTAAATAAATAAACGGTGCGGCGTAGGGTAAATACACATGTTTTCTTATCAGCGCGGACTTCCTCCATAAATATATTATGAACCTGCCACCCCACTCATCGACTCGGTGCTGGCATCACAACACGTAGACGGTGTATCCACAGTCCTTTGCTTTTACTCCAGTCAAATTAGATCGAAAAAAGGTGAATAAAATTAGGCTGCCTAAATAACTTTAGAAAATAATGTAAATATTAATAAAATATTGCAAAATTTTACATTACACAGTGAATCATCGATGTAACTATGTAACTTGTTTTTAATACAATTAAAAAAATTATAGTGATCTTATTATGGGCACCGATTTTTTGGTTCTTATATAAATAACGAGCGTTCAAATAAAAACGTGGTCGAAGTTGGCTCTGACACATTGGACGTAGGGAGTAGCTTATAGCGACCAACTTAACCTCATTTCTCAACGAGCTGTATAGCAGCTGTCAGTTTCAATAACGTTAATGACTATATAACTTTATTTTAAAGAATAATCGTGATAACAATAACAAACAATTAAAGGAGCTGCGGAAAGTGTCCCCCTCCTTGTTATAACAATAAATTAAAGCAGCTGCTGAAAGTGTCCCCCTCCTTGTTCCAAGCACTTTTCACACCTGTTCCTCAAAGAATTAAAGACATTTTCTAAGATGCTCGGGGTATTGTTAATTTCACGAATCTTGTCTATAAGTCGAGCCTGCAGATGGTTTAAATCAGGAATAGGCAGTTCAAAAATAGTGTTTTTAAGGTAAGGCCACAAAAAGAAATCACACGGCGTAATATCACATGACCTCGGTGGAAATTCATGTTCAGCATTGAGACTTATTAGTCGATTTTGGAAAACTTCCCTCAACATATTCATCGTCTCGCCTGCCGTATGTGCCCTTGCGCCATCTTGTTGAAAGTAAAAGTTTGTAATTTCGTTTTCTTCCAGCTGGTTAACAAAAGGAGCGATAATTTCTTCTCTATACCTTTGCGCAGTAAGAGTACCATTAAAAAAAATAGGTCCATAAATCCTCCTTCGATTGAGAGCACACCAAACTCCAATTTTTTGAGCGTGTAGAGGGCCCTCGACAAAAAAGTTATCTGGTTTTTCAGAAGACCACATTCTCATATTCTGTGAGTTTACGTAACCACTTAAATGAAACCAGGCTTCATCAGAAAAAAAGGTGATATTATGAAGTTCACCGTAGTTGTTTAAAAACCATTCACAAAATACAGCCCGTCGCGGAAAATCAACTTCATGAAGTTCTTGCTGACAAGTTAAACGATAGGAGAACAAACGCAAATCTTTTTTTAACAC
Organism: Anoplophora glabripennis; assembly: GCF_000390285.2. Lineage (NCBI taxonomy): Eukaryota > Metazoa > Arthropoda > Insecta > Coleoptera > Cerambycidae > Anoplophora > Anoplophora glabripennis. The sequence continues at coordinate 91,674 of NW_019417105.1, forward strand.
TGTGTGGCAGGTACCGACTGATACTCCCACCATTTGTGATAAAACACGTACAGAAGTTCTTGGCGCATTTTCCATTATTTGTTGGACATTTTCTTTTAATTCTTCAGTCCGCTTTTTAGGTCGGCCGCTTCCTTCTTTTCTTGTTACACTGCCCGTTTCACGAAAAACATTAACACAACGCTGAACTGCACTTTGAAAAATTTTGTACTCAACAACGCCGGGAAATTGATTTTGAAATTCTATGAAACATTCCTCAATAGAATACTTCCATATTCCATCAATCTTGCGTCCATTTCTAAAGTAGGACTCTATGATAAACACTTTTTGTTCTTGAGAAAACACCATTTTAAACGCTTTTTAAAACGAAAATATTCAAATTGATAGCGGCGATATAGCGCTTTGACGGATGACGTTTAAGTTCATTTGCTATACGCTACGCCCTACGTCCAAATTTTCCGAACCAACTTGACCACGTTTTTATTTGAACGCTCGTTACAACTATAGTAGAAATAATAGGCGGGTTCTGGACCACATGGTCAGCGTCCATCGAGCTTGAGGGTCCGCCTTGTAGTCATTGGCTTCTGGAGCTACCCTGAAGAATTCTCGAGCTGGATGGTGGCATATAAGAAGTGTCATGGCGGCATGGAAGTGACGTCCTTGACCTCTGGGGTGACCCTGAAGAATTCTTGTGCTGGATGGTGGCATACAAGAAGTGTCATACCGGCATGGAAGTGACGTCATTGGCTTCTGGGGTGACCCTGAAGAGTTCTTGAGCTGGAAGGTGGCATACAAGATGTGTCATGACGGCATGGAAGTGAAGGCACATGCCCAGTTCCCGGTAAATTTAAAATTCAATCACGATGAGGGGTGGTCAATGATCTCCAAACAGCATTGCGTCATTCTTATCCGGTATTGCATCATTCATTTTAATAAATAGGGTGTAACTGAATCGAGGTCAATATTTATACGCAGGCTGTAATTCCATAGATCTTTGAAAAGCCATTCATGAGGCACAAATTCCCGCAAAACTTTGGAATCACAGACAAGAAACCGCAGACGACTTACGACGCACATCGAAAGGCGCGGAAAAACAAAATTTCGCGCAATTTTCAAAACTTTCCAGAAAATCTTCTACAAAGTCCCTATTGCCTCCTCCAAAAGCCAGCAGCCGTAATAAATGATGCTGACAGCGCATCCTACCAAGCGCAGAACCACCGCTGAAAGCGCAGAAGGCACGAAAATATCACACTTTCGGATTTTCTGGAAATAAACTAACTCCAACTTTTAAGTTTCAAGGCCTTAGAGTCGACATTTACCAAAATCAGTTTTAGCACCATAACTCTTCCGAGACGGCCACCACAACGTGATGAGTGTTTTTCAGCGGGACCAATTTTCCAGTCTCGACGCAGACATTGCAAGACCCTTGCGAAGCCAGCCTGGATTGCGTTCGGACGTCCACCCAAGTACCATGCAGTTTAATAACCAGGATCGGAACCTGGCCAGCACGTGTAGTATGCTTCAGATTTGGTATTGGACTTATATATAATTAGATGTTTAAATAGCTTTGATTTGTTGTTAATTAAATAAAAAATTACAACTAGTCACAAAAATTCTTATAAATCAAAACTGACTTGAAATGACTGAAAATTTCTACTATAATATTTTCACGAGCTCCTACATAGTTCATACCACCGGAGGATTGTCCAATCCTGCGGTAAATATTCTGAGGGATACAAGCTTCTACAGATTCCATAAAAGCTCCTAAAACTTCAGGCATCCCAAGGAAACTTCAAACATACAAGCTCTTAAAACTTCCGTACCAGGCACTCCAACAAGACCTCACAAAAACAACCTCCTAAAATTTCCACAGAAGCTCCTAAATCGTCCATACGGGCACTCCAAGAATTCGTCACAAACTTCAGTGCCGAGTTAAAAAGACAGGCACTCCAAGAAAACCTCACAAAAACAAGCTCCTAAAGCCCCCAACAAGCTCCTAAAACTTCCATTCAGGCACTCCAAGAAGGCCTCACAAACTTCAGTACTCCAGCCAGGCTAAAAAGATAGGCACACCATGAAGATCTCACAATAACAAACACCTAAAGTTTCCAAACAAACTCCTAAAACTTCCATACAGGCACTCCAAGAAGGCCTCACAAAAACAACCCCCTTAAGTTTCCATACAAGCTCTTAAAACTTCCATACGGGCACTCCAAGAAGGCCTTACAAACTTCAGTGCTCCAGCCAAGTTAAAAAGACAGGCACTCCAAGAAGACCTCACAAAAGCAAGCTCCTAAAGCCCCTAACAACCTTCTAAAACTTACATACAGGCACTCCGAGAAGGCCTCACGAACTTCAGTACTCCAGCCAGGCTGAAAAGATAGACACAAAGATCTCACAAAAACAAGCTCCTAAAGCTCCCATACAAACTCCTAAAACTTCCATACAGGCACTCCAAGAAGGCCTCACAAAAACAACCCCCTTAAGTTTCCATACAAGCTCTTAAAACTTCCAAACAGTCTCCCCAAGAAGACCTCACAAACTTCAGTGCTCCAGCCAAGCCAAAAAGACCTCACAAAAACAAGCTCCTAAAGCCCCCAACAAGCTCCTAAAACTTACATACAGGCACTCCGAGAAGGCCTCACAAACTTCAGTGCTCCAGCCAAGCTAAAAAGACAGGCACTCCAAGAAGACTTCACAAAACCAGGCTCCTAAAGCTCCCATACAAGCTCCTAAAACTTCCATACAAGCACTCCAAGAAAGCCTCACAAACTTCAGTGCTCCAACTAAGCTAAAAAGACAGGCACTCCAAGAAGACCTTACAAAAACAAGCTCTTAAAACGCCCATACAAGCTCCTAAAACTTCCATACAGGCACTCCAAAAAGGCTTCACAAACTTTAGTGCTTCAGCCAAGCTAAAAAGACAGTGATAAGGAGACACAAGAATATTAGTTGAAAAATTAATATTATATGAAACAATAATCTTGTTTTTAGCTTCGGAATCTGGTCCCGAGCGTTGGTTGGCCCATGTTTTCTGAAACATCCTGTATATTTTTTTCATAATATCATATATAATGAACCACGCACAATTTGAGATGTTCTGATCAAAAGTTGTCACTTGCCCAAGACGCAAAAATGAATACTTATCGAGATAAGCGACATTGGAAGTAAGGGAGTCTCTTCGCGCTTATACATAGTCTTTTTTATGGAAAGCCGTATGGCACTTCTCTTTTCTTTCTCTCTGAGAGAAACAAGGCGAGTTTGCAAGTGACATCTTCCTCTCAAAACAAAGAAAAGATTTTTGAAGCGGTGGCATAGGTTTGCCAAATTAATGTTAATCGTTTTGTTTTTTTTACCCGCCTACCACACTGTTATCATATCAGATGTAAATTCAATATGCATATTTCATTCGTGCAAACAATGATCAAGCACGTGCAATGTGAAACTATTGGTCGAAATGAAAATGCTTTTATACAGAACCGGTCTTCACATTGTATAATAATTTTCCTTTTGTACGGCTTAATTTTACTGCTTCTTTATGTTGTTTTGGATTAATTTAAGATGTCTAGCACCGATTAGATTGATGAAGTACTACGTTTTGTCTAGAATTTTATAACTTTTTAACTGTTTTAACTTTCCTAAATACATACGTCTACTTTTTTATCAAGCCGTGGCTGTATACAATTGTTTACTTCGTTGGAATACGTATGGTGACCCAAGTATAGTTTACCTAATCTAGGTTAATGTCTATGACAACAAAGTACTAAACACACTGTGATTAAAAAAAATAGTAACATATATGTATATGCGTTATTAAAAGCTGTAAATGATTTAAAATTAAATGATTTTCCCGAGCGTGATCGCAAATTTTTAATTTCTTAAACGTACTCTTTGTGCCCGTTTGTTTTGGCTACATTTTGGGTAGTTTCTGGTATTTAAAAAAAAAACGAGGGCGATGACGCACTTTCCATGGGAGATTCGGCTTCTGAGGTTCGAACTACATAGTGTAGCATGGATCCTATCCGTAGACCGAACCATTTTTTTTGTATGCTTGTATATTTACCTAACGCTAATGATGTTTCATGTTTATTATTCTGGTTGTATTATCAATTATAAAAGCAAACTACCGTTTTAGTTACTATGGATCCCTATGAAGCCAGTAGTAATAATAAACATATTTAATTTCAATAAACAGTAAAACCTCATTTGACTGGAGCATTGCTTTCTCTCTGTTGAATACCCGACCTCGGAAGGATTCCACATCGAATATAGCCTACGTGATACAACCTGCCAGGGCCTATAATCAAACAAAAACATGTTTGGAGAGCAAAATGTATGTGCCGCGGTTCTGTCAATACCGCTCGTTTTGTGGGAGTTCTTATTTACTTACTTATTATGTAGAAAAGAGATGACTTTTTTGCATAAAATACGAAACGAGGGTGAAGGGATTTTATGTGCGCGATCGCGATACCCTTGTAAAATCCCTCGAAATATTATCAGTTTTACGTGGGATACGTTCCTCTAAATTGTATTTGCTGTAGATGGTTTCGAAAAATACAAGAGGAAAATAAAAATTCTAAATACATATTCAGTTTACCACGAATTACCACGTCGCAGTTGCAATACAGGGTGTTGATGGCTTATTCAGGCTTATTTCAAATGTTTTTGCCACATGTCCGTTATGACAAAATGAATTAAATACACAGATTTGTGTTGAGTAAAATGTAATTTTAAAATCTGACTTACCTCAACATTGCAAGGAGCTACCTTTTGAGAACTGCTGATTTTCATAGAATATGTTCGATATACCCACCATTTGCTTGAACACAAGCTTCAGCGCGACGTATACAATTCGCTTGCACGCGTTGTAGCATTGCAACAGCCTCTCCAATCGAATTATTACAGGCTTCGATAATACGATGTCGCAGTTATGTTTAGAAAGTCTCGTATTCTGCGAAAAAAGTGAGCGGGGGCTCTGTCATACAGTAACCATATATTTTGCTGAACATTTAATGGCACGTCTTCCAATAACTTCGGCAAGCGATTTAATTAATTAATTAAGAACATTAAATAACATAAAGTTTAGCAAAATTCTTTACTCACATTTTACAATTTTCAAATTTAAATACTAAATTCCCTTTTTGTTGCAGGTAAATCCATTTCCATGAAGTTACACTGCACTAATAGTAAGTAAATTATTATAGAATCAATTTACATGCAATGTTGTACTGCCGTTAAATTACATTATCCAATTTGTGGCTGTTAGAAAACCATTAGCTTGAGCTGATGTTGAAATGCTATTACCTCAGTAAAGTTAAGGTTTAATTATGTTATATCAGCAATTTAATAGAAAATATTTTTTGAACGCAATAAAAATACATAAATAATAAGTAGGTCTAATACCTACGTACTATTTCGGTGTTATTTGATGTTTAAAAGAAATTGTATATATAAGAAGAGAAGCAGAAGCTGCCTGATAGAACAATCCCAGGTAAAACGTGGAAACAAAAAGTAACGGCTGGTTTTTAAGTGATTAGACTTTGTCAAGTGTAATAACGGGATAGCAGAAATACAGCAAGTTCCTTTAAATGATTGATAAACAGGCATAAGAATATTTAATCCCAAATAAAAGAGGTCATGTAGGTAAATTTTTAAAATTAAAAGTGCTCAAAATTTTATCGTAATAGTATTAAAAATATTATCTACATTTATCAAAAAAAATCTATCAATCAGAAAAGTTATCGTGAATGTGGAATAACTTTAACAGAATTTAATTACAAAGTGATCCTAAATTATTGTCTTCTGGTATGTTCAAGGTCATCATCATAAAAAAATAAGCGTAGATACCTTTTTTTATAAACTTTTTTGAAAAATTAAAAATAAATGAAAGAGAAAATAAGAGACTTCTTTAAATATAGATGGTAGATATAACAGCTTTTGCTACCTGTCTTAAACAGCTTCGATATACAGGGTGTCTGCGAAAGGTAGGGAAATCTCGAAGCTGGAGATACTGGTGACCAAAATAAGTCCATTGAGACAAATATACCTTATGCAAATGTTGCTAGTTTCAAAGATACAGGGCGTTCAATGTTTGAATTTTATTTTGAAATTCCTCAATAATTTCCAAAACTGTAAGAGTATGAACAAAAATTGGCACTATTATGTTTTTTGACATGAAAAATAAGAATTTTTAACTAATTGTGACGTTGCTTGTACAGGGCGTTAGTTATGCCCTATTCCTTTGATAAAAAGGGGAAATACTTTGCTTTCAGAATTTCGGACATTGTGTATTTAAAATATGAAGGAATGTCCTTTGTTTCATAAAAAAGTTACTCTTATTCGATTTATATATCTCCCTTGGTTATCGAGATATTTGCACATACAAATTTCAATGCATTTCGTTTTTAAGCAACTTATTAAACTAATGCTACTTGACAACTAACTAATGTATGAACCTCTCTTTGTTATTCAATGGACATAAATTTAATACAGAAAAAAGTTATTTATAAAAAACAGAAAAAAATGGAAATTTAAGAAATATCTACTTAGGCCTAAAAATTACTAATTACTATAAAAATTGTTCAAAATGAACACCACCTTGCCTAATACACTCACGAACGCGTCTAATTGGTGCTGGCTGTACTCTCCAAATCATTGCAATATTATGTTTTATTTCCTGGTTATGGTGGAAAATCCTTTGCCGCAGTTATCTTCACTTGCCACAGGAGTTGCGTAAACACGTCTCTTTTCAAATCACCCCAGAAGTAGAAATCTAAAGGATTCAAATCTGAAGATCTAGGCGGCCAGGACACTGGTCCTGACCGGCCTATTCAATCTGGATAAACTATATTTAAGTGTTCCTTAACTCTTAACTAAAATGTGGTGGAGCACCATCGTGCATAAACCACATATGAATGCGTGTTTGTAAGGTAAGATCCTCTAATAGATTGAGAAGTTGTTCTCGGAGAAACTGTAAATATCTCTGGCCATTTAGTCTAGGTGGTAACTCAACAGGTCCTATTAAATGATGTCCAATTATACCTTGTGCAAAACCATGCTTATCGCATCAACTTCGATGTCACCTGTTACGTGGGTGTTGTACAATAATGAAAACGTAATATTGACAGTTGGTAGAAGGAAGTGCAAAAACAAGCGCTTAGGTGGGGAATTCTGGAAGGAAGCCTAAATAGTTGAGGTGAGAACAGTGTGGAGATGGGAGTAAGACAATCGGCGGGCAGTGAGGCATTATAGTGGAAAATCAAAGTGTTTAACCCGTATTAATTTAATGTTAATGGTAACAATCTTCTCTGTACGTTTAGCCTCCATTGCTTTATGTTCAAGGGCATATGTTTCTCTAAGGTAAAATTGTTACAATTATTATTAACGATTGCTCATTATTTATTACATGTTAAAATATATATATTGTCGTGACTGCCCAGATATTGCAATAACAACTCCTTTGTTTCACATTTAACTTGTCTTGTCAAGATTACATTGTTCGAAAAACAAATAATAAAACATTTTTTGTGCTCACTTTATGTCATACGCATATAAGAGCCTTGTTGAATTTACTAACAGTTTCGCCCGTGAGGAATGAATCTGTAAAAAGATTAATTAAATACAAAAAAGAATTGCTAAAGCAGATCTTCCGAAATCTCAACTCATAGCTGAATTGCCTCCCCTATGGGACTCCAGTACCTTCCGGCCCTGCCGGCTAACTAATACCAAACCTCTTCAGTTTTACTTGGAAGTGTGTATGTCTGATTCGACTGAGGTGACATTTAGTGACACATTAAATAAGTCAGGTCTTAATTATCATTAGCAAAGGATCTTAATTTATGTCTTTTGGTTAGCGGTTGTTTTGTATTTATATTTGGGTAGTTAGAGCAACGATCGTGGGTTTCTCTGCCATGCTCTTTCCCCACGGGAGCTCTAGGTGAGCCTGGCACTCTCATTTTATGTTAAATGATTGTTAATGTTTTTGTTGTTCTTTCTATTTGTCACATGTTTAATTTGAAGATTGTTGAACGTAAATAATAAAGTTAGGTGTTTTTACTTTGCTTTTGTTTTATAAAATTAAATCATACTTTCCCTCTTTAAAGTTATTAGCCAGTGCCTTTCGGTCTATTAGAAATATATATACAACGTAGGTATTCCTTATGACGATCACATATTTCTGGCTACAACTACGTTTATTTTTTTTCGATCGAACCCGGGGTTATTATACTACAACCTGCCCATAAATTGATTTGTAACTGCACTTGATGACGGGTTTCCCTTATACCATGAGGGTTTTCGTCTGCATAAATGTGTAGATTATGCAAGTTGATCCCTACGAAAATCTACATTATCGGAAAATAGTATTGAGGTGGTAAAATTATGAGCTTGGTTAACCTTTTCCAAAAGCCATGTGTAAAATTGTATTCTTGCAGGATAGGCATCTATCCTTAATATAATAATATGTATTAATGATTTGACCAATTTTTACTTCCCCTTTAAGTTGTTTTNCAGGAGCTCTAGGTGAGCCTGGCATTCCCATTTTATGTTAAATGGTTCTTAATGTTTTTGTTGTTCTTTCTATTTGTCACATGTTTAATTTGAAAACTGTTGTACAAAAATAATAAAGTTAGGTGTATTTACTCTGCTTTTGTTTTAAAAAATTAAGCCATACTTCCCCTCCTTAAAATTAGCCTTAAAAAGTAGCCAGCGCCTTTCGGTCTATTAGAAATAGATATACAACGTAGGTATTCCTTATGATGATCACATATTTCTGGTCACAACTACGTTTTTTTTTTCGATCGAACCCGGGGTTGTTATACTACAACCTGTCCATAAATTGATGACGGGTTTCCTTTATACCATGAGGGTTTTCGTCTGCATAAATGTGTAAATTATGCAAGTTTATAGGTCAGTCCCTACGAAAGTCTACCTTATCGGAAAATAGTATTGAGGTGGTAAAATTATGAGCTTGGTTTAACCTTTTCCAAAAGCCATGTGTAAAATTGTATTCTTGCAGGATAGGCATCTATCCTTAATATAATAATATGTATTAATGATTTGACCAATTTTTACTTCCCCTTTAAGTTGTTTTTTATAAAACTGTAAATAATTTTCTTCATACACTAGTTGCAAGTCGCATTAGTTTAATTTAAGGATCAAAAGTCGCTTAAAAACGAAATGCATTGAAACCTGTATATGCAAATATCTCGATAACCAAGGGAGATATCTAAATCGAATAAGAGTAACTTTTTTACAAAACAAATGACGTTCTTTCATATTTTAAATACACAATGTCCGTAATTCTAAAGGCAAAAAAAGTTTTTACGCTTTCTATCAAAGGAATAGGGCATAACTAACGCTCTGTACAAGCAACATCAAACTTAGTTAAACATTTTTATTTGTCATGTCAAAAAACATAATAGTGCCAATTTTTTTGTTCATACTCTGACAGTTTTGGAAGTTATTGAGGAATTTCAAAATAAAATTCAAACATTGAACGCCCTGTACCTTTCAAACCTGCAACATTTGCATAAGGCATAATTGTCTCAATCGACTTATTTTGGTCCCAAGTATTTCCGAGCTTCGAGATTTCCCAACCTTTCGCAGACACCTTGTATATTGTTTTAAACTTAGACATAGGGCATCTGGCCACTAATGTACGCAGTATTATTCTACGTTATATTAAATTCTACGTCTTGTTTATGTATCTTTAAGCTGTTACTATCATTATTTACCCTTAACTTTTTTAGTTTTTATAAAATCAAGCAGAAACTAAACTACTTGCTTCATAAAAATTACCCCATACCTACTCTTATGTTTCTCTTTTTATCCAAATTTTGCAACAAAAATGTATGTTAATTTTTATAGTATGCCTATAGAACGTCAAACTGAATATTTTACTTAATTTTACATAAATATTAATATTTTAATTAACTCCTAACACTGAAAGTCAACACAATTATCGCGACGACATGAAAAAGAAAAAATTGATAGAAAGGAGGAAGCAAATGAACTTTCTCTGGGGCGTATATTAGATACTGAGACGTAACAATTGGAACATTTAAACAATATACAAAGGAGATACCATTGTCGAGTACAGCTTTAGAAGTCAAAACACCCATTCCATTTCCATTCAGCGATTTCGTGAATTACCAAATATAAAGTTATATTTCATCGTATGTGGGTTGTAATTACACTTTCAATTGATATGGTCGACCTCTGCTTTCTGACGCTCACCTAAGGGATCATAAAACTGTTTTATCGTCATTACAATTAACCCGATGCGACCTTCAAAATATTTATTCAAAATAGTAGCTCGGTAGGGGGACCGCCTAGCCGGGTGTCTTGGCCGGCGGATTTTGATCTGCCGAGTTAAGCATCACGGACGTGGGCTGAAATTTGGATGGGTGACCTAAGGCAGCTCGGGGACGTGGCTGTGGCAGCCTACCAAGAGACCTGGATCGCCCAACATTTGCCGCACGCGTGTGGTCCCCGATAAATGGTAATGAGAACAGAGCAAGAAATCTCTGTAACTCAAANAAAACACCCATTCCATTTCCATTCAGCGATTTCGTGAATTACCAAATATAAAGTTTTATTTCATCGTATGTGGGTTGTAATTACACTTTCTGACGCTCACCTAAGGGATCATAAAACTGTTTTATCGTCATTACAATTAACCCGATGCGACCTTCAAAATATTTATTCAAAATAGTAGCTCGGTAGGGGGACCGCCTAGCCGGGTGTCTTGGCCGGCGGATTTCGATCTGCCGAGTTAAGCATCACGGACGTGGGCTGAAATTTGGATGGGTGACCTAAGGCAGCTCGGGGACGTGGCTGTGGCAGCCTACCAAGAGACCTGGATCGCCCAACATTTGCCGCACGCGTGTGGTCCCCGATAAATGGTAATGAGAACAGAGCAAGAAATCTCTGTAACTCAAGACCATGCTATCATACATAAACTGTACGAGACTTTGCCACCAAGCCATCCGTGTAGTAAATAAGATGGTTTGAAGAAAAGTACTCGAGTGATGAAGGAGGGTGTACAAGGGGCCTAATAAGGCCTAAGTGCCGTGGTGGAAGACAATTCCACCACCCCCTCCGACATACATACATACATACACACATAGTAGCTCGGTAACATGCAGTGTAGCATGTATCGAGGCGTGATTAGATAGAGTGTAATTCAATGTTGGATTGAGCTGCAGCCGCAGAGTCGTTGTTTCCCACAATACCATCTGCTAAAGATTATAGAGTTAGCAAAATATGTATCGGAATCCTTCTTATCTACACTAAATAATGACTTATCCACTACAAGACGAGCACGTGAAAGTACTTGTAAGTCTTCAAGTTCTTGAGAGATAACTTTGTGGACGAGATGATTGTAATCCAGATCTAGTGCGGTCAGTTTTTCAGTTTCCAAAAAGTCTCGAAGAAACTGTATGTTCTACTGCTTTTGCATGGCTATCAAAGTAAGAGTAATGAATTTCTTCGAATTTCATATAAGAGTATAAATAAGAATGAATCATCGTTCAAACCAAAAGAAAATATTACCATTTTAAGTTATAAAAGATATTATTTTGGTTGACTTTATGACATCAGTTGGAATAATAGCTCTGTTACAACAAGAATTAGGGACTGGCTTCAACAAAAATAATCGCTCAGTCAAGTTATTAATGTACCTACATTAGTGAATTAAGTAACGTAAAAATAAATATATGAATATTTCTGTACAATTTCAGACTAGTCCCTAATTGCTATTGAAACAAACCTAATAAATATTGATCTAATAAAGTATTTTCAACGTTTCAGATGATCGATGTTCAAAATAAAGATAATCCAAACGTATTGTACTTTTGCACGACAATGTTTACCAGCATGTTGCTATAAAGACTCAACACTCACTTCAACTTATCAAGTAGATCATGGATCATTTATCATTCCGTCTAGACTTAGTACTAACTGACTTTCACTTATTTAATACGTATTTTAGTATTATATTACTAGTCAGGTAAAATGATTTACTTCAAATATCAGAATAGCTCTCAAAATCTGTTTCTGTAGTATGTCAAGAAAAATTATCTTGTCTTTTAGTTGCAGTATAAAAGATTGCTAGATTCTAATACACATACCTGATAAATTAATAATAAGGTAATATTAACGAAGGTTTAATTATTTATGAAGCTGAATTGAGTTAATATTTAAAATATTCACTTCAATGTGGCACCTAAGAGGATATACAGGGTGTTTGTAAATAAGTGGGAAATATTTTAGGGGGTTGTTGCCGAAGTTATTTTGTGAAAAAAGTTCATATAAACTTAGGTTCGTTTCCGAGATACAGAGTGTTTAAATTTTAATTTTTTATTTAGTTTTATTAATTATTTCAGAGTTTTACAGATATTGACTCGAAATTTAAAAACGCTTTTGAAGGATAAATGTGCATTTTTTGGGGTGATCTGAATATTTCTACTTGCACCAGTGGCGTTCATGCGAGAATACCACAATATTTTCAATATTTTTTAATAAAATAATGATACGCCATTGACTATTCCCGTTTTAATATTTTTTAGAAATCCGCCATCAATTCTGAATGAAATTAGTCTCTCCAATTTTTTTCGTAGAATGCACCGTTTTTGAGGAAAAAATAAAACATATTTTATTGCAAATTGTGTATTTTTTATTTCTATTGATACATTATCTTGTAGGTTGCTGATAATATTTTTAAATAAAATACAACCATAAAATTTCGAGTCAATATCTTTAGAACTCTTTGAAATAATTAATAAAAATAAATAAAATTTAAATACTATGTATCCCGGAAACAAAGTGTATTTCGACCTACATTTATATGAACTTTTTTTCACAATATAACTTCAGCAATTACCCCTAAAATTGTTCGCACTTATTTATAAACACCCTGTATAATATACAATTATGTTTAATGCTCAAAGAACACTATCCTTATTAAAAGATGTGGGATAAGTCTAATAAAACTAACAGAAGCTCTTTCCAAACATAACTGATTTATGGCTTTGGTAAGATGGTGCATCCACATACAATGCTGTATTGGTAATAAACTGCTTGGACAACGTTGGCGAAGAGGATCAATTGAGTGGCCACCTAGCTCTCCAGATTTAACTTCTCTAGATTTATTTTTATGGGATACTTAAAAAATAAAGTATACCAAGATAGACCACAAAATGTAGATGCATTAAAAGAACGCATTCAGACAGAGATGGCACGAATAACTCGGGCAGTTATAGACAAAGTTGGAGAAGAGTTTACTGCGCGTCATATCCACTGTATTATCACTGAGGGTCGTCAGTTTAAAAATTTGAGTCGTTAAAAAAATTTTTTTGTTGTAATTTTAGAATTTTCTCTTCGGCACTGAACAAAATTCTTATTACCTTATTGATATGGTTGAATAGATAATTACAAAACCTTTCAAAAGAGCTATCGCATGACCCACATTTGCGTTAAAAAAAACATCAAAGACGTCATCACTGTCACACATCGCGTCATATTATGTGAAACAAATATCTCGTAGAACACAATTCTAAAAATAAAAATAGACATATTTCAGGATTTTTAAACAAAGTCACAGATTTACGAATTAATGATTTATTCCTTTCATTTACACCATAGTGTATAATAGATGTATTGAGGGTGTCACCTAACGAATGTTACATACTTCAAAATTATAATCTAGTACCCAAATGGTGTAGATTTGTGCAAAACCATACTTATCGTATCAACTTCGACGTCACCTGTTACATGGGTGTTGCACAATAATGAAAACGTAATATTGACAGTTGGTAGAAGGAAGCGCAAAAACAAACGCTTAGNAACGTAGGTCGAAATATGCTTCGTTTCCGAGATCCAGTGTGTTTAAATTTTAATTTTTTATTTATTTTTATTATTTCAGAGAGTTTTAAAGATATTGACTCAAAATTTAAAAACGCTTTAGAAGGATGTGCATTTTTTGGAGTGATCCGAATATTTCTACTTGCACCAGTGGCGTTCGTGCGAGAATGCCACAATATTTTCAATATTTTTTAAAAAAAAATGGTACGCCATTGACTATTCCCGTTTTAATATTGTTTAGAAATCCGCCATCAATTCTGAATAAAATTAGTCTCTCCAATTTTTTTCGTAGAATGCACCGTCTTTTTGAGGAAAAAATTAAACATATTTTATTGAAAGTTGTGTAATTTTTATTTCTATTGATACATTATCTTGTAGGTTGCTGATAATATTTCTAAATAAAATACAACCATAAAATTTCGAGTCAATATCTTTAGAACTCTTTGAAATAATTAATAAAAATACATAAAATTTAAATACTCTGTATCCCGGAAACAAAGTATATTTCGACCTACATTTAAATGAACTTTTTTTCATAATACAGGGTGGTCCGAATTTTATACAGGAAACTTCAAGGGTAGATAGATCTCTTTAAAATAGTAGGTGTTTGCCTTATAAACATAGGTCTGGAACGGCCTCGTTTTAGAGATACAGGGTGTTGAAGTTGTTAAAAAAAATTGATTTTTTGCTTATATCTCCGGAATCTATTAACCGATTTCAATAAAATTTAGTACAGATAATGTATGATAGTAGGCCTTGTATTTCCTAAAATATGAGCTCTAAAGGTTCAACCAGTGTTGTACAACTGGACAGGGTCAACCCCTTTTTTTTATAAAAAAAAACCTACACCACTGTATTTTTTACACGTTACTGAAACAGATTTATATTCTATTGCACAAAATACGTAAAAAAGGTAACTTGAATTTTTTCCCTAAAGTTCGCCGTTCTCAAGTTATTCATACCAACACAATCCCCTTGTAGCAGACACTTCTAACCATAATATTATAAGAATATTTATGTTTATGTTTAAAAGTAAGTGCAATTTGTAAGCATATCAACAAAATTCTTTACACTCGTCGCTTTCATCTTTTTAGATTAAAACGATATTTGGAAAATCACGACGGAACAATGAAAGGCACAGAAATGAAATTTTAAGAGTATTTTGGACCTTTCTTCTTGCCACCGCATTTAAATTCCCAGCCATTTCTAAACTTTCTAGAAAACCATCTATTTGAATTATTAGAGAATGTACCATACGACAAAATATTGAATACAAATGAATGGTGCTCCTTGATAATACAGAAGATCAAATGCCAATGTCAACCATAATGGTGGACAGGGTCCAGTGTCTTGGCCAGCCAGATCGCCAGATCTAAACACCCTGGATTTCTGTGTTTGGGATTACCTATCTGAAAAGTAAAGTTTACTCAAATAGATACTAGACTACAACTACTATAGCGAATAGAACGCAGGTGTAATGAATTAAAAGAAAACCATCACCTGTTATTAGCTTCAATTAGTTCCATTAATAAAAGATGTCAGAAATGTATGGATGTGGGTGGTTCACATTTTGAACGATTGCTGTAAATACGTAACGTTAATTTCGTTTCTTGTTTAGTTGTTGATTGGTAAATGTATTTTTATTATTATTTTAATAAATTGTTCTTATTTGTAAAGAGGGGAACTAAAACACCAGGAACACTACCTCACAGGTTATGGAAAGAATTTTGTTGATGTTCTTACTTTTAAGCATAAACATAAATATGCTTGTAATATTATGGTTTGAAGTGTCTACCACAAGGGGATTGTATTGGTACGAATAACTTGAAATTGGTGAATCTTAGGGAAAAAATCCAGGTCACCTTTTTTACGTATTTAGTGCATTAGAATATAAATCCGATACAGTAACTTGTAAAAAATACAATGGAGTAGGTTTTTTTATAAAAA
The DNA here is from genome assembly GCF_000390285.2 of Anoplophora glabripennis. Lineage (NCBI taxonomy): Eukaryota > Metazoa > Arthropoda > Insecta > Coleoptera > Cerambycidae > Anoplophora > Anoplophora glabripennis. The sequence goes on from NW_019417105.1 coordinate 107,481, forward strand.
GGGGGTGACCCCTGTCCAGTTGTACACCACTGGTTGAACCTTTAGGGCTCATATTTTGGGGAATATAAGTTCTTCTATCATACATTATCTATATCAAATTTTATTGAAGTCGGTTAATAGATTCCGGAGATACAAATAGAAAATCAATTTTTTTAACAACTTCAACACCCTGTATCTCTAAAACGAGGCCGTTCCAGACCTATGTTGATAAGGCAAACTCCTATTATTTTAAAGAGATCTATTTGTCCTCGAAGTTTCCTGAATAAAATTCGGACCACCCTGTATATCTTCGGCAACTACCCCCTAAAATTTTTCGCACTTATTTATAAACACCCTGTATAATATACAATTACATATGTTTAATGCTCTAAGAACACTATCCTTATTAAAAGATGTGTGATAAGTCTAATAAAACTAACAGAAGCTCTTTCCAAACATAACTGATTTATGGCTTTGGTAAGATGGTGCATTCACACACAATGCTGTATTGGTAATAAACTGCTTGGACAACGTTGGCGAAGAGGATCAATTGAGTGGCCACCTAGCTCTCCAGATTTAACTTCTCTAGATTTCTTTTTATGGGATACTTAAAAAATAAAGTATACCAAGATAGACCACAAAATGTAGATGCATTAAAAGAACGCATTCAGACAGAGATGGCACGAATAACTCGGACAGTTATAGACAAAGTTGGAGAAGAGTTTACTGCGCGTCATATCCACTGTATTATCACTGAGGGTCGTCAGTTTGAAAATTTGAGTCGTTAAAAAAAAATTTGGTGTAATTTTAGAATTTTCTCTTCGGCACTGTACAAAATTCTTATTACCTTATTGATATGGTTGAATAGAGAATTACAAAATCTTTCAAAAGAGCTATCGCATGACCCACATTTGTGATAAAAAAAACATCAAAGACGTCATCACTGTCACAGATCGCGTCATATTATGTAAAACAAATATCTCGTAGAACACAATTCTAAAAATAAAAATAGACATATTTCAGGATTTTTGTACAAAGTCACAGATTTACGAAATAATGATTTATTCCTTTCATTTACACCATACTGAATAATAGAGGGAATAGTATTGAGGGTGTCACCTAACAAATGTTACATACTTCAAAAGTATAATCTAGTACCCAAATGGTGTAGATTTAACCAAAATTGCTTAAACGAAACATATGGGATATGTGTTAATAAATATTTTTTGTAATATCTTCATTACCGAGCATAATTTCGACTTTTGATAGGTATACATTTTTTGTGTAGAATAAAATTTTCTACTTACTCCCCTTGCAAAAGGGACAAAATGTTTGGGACGGCTGCATCAGCTGTTAAGATCAAAAAATATTTCAAAAAATGTCAAGAAAATAATATATAAGACAATAATAAGACCAACAGTTGTTTATGGGAGCGAAGCATGGAAATTGAATACAAAAGAAAAATACTCTGGAAATATTTGAGAGAAAAATACATGGAGGAAAGAAAGAAGGAGAGGTATATGGCTGAGAAGAACAAACGAGGGATTGATGAGGATTTACGTTGAGCCATTAATAACAAACGTGGCTAGAGTACAAAGATTGAGGTGGCTGGGACACGTAGGAAGGCTGGAATGAGAGAGACCAACGAGAGAAGTACTGATAGGAGGTATAAAGGGGAGGAGAAGAAGGGGCAGACCTCGGATGAAATGGCTACAAGCGGTGGAAAGGGACTTGGATGAAATGGAAATAGGGGACTGGAGGAGAAAAGTAGCAAACAAAAAGGAATGGAAAAAATATGCAACCAAACCATGAGCCTTCTTGGCTCGCAGCACTGATTATACTACTACTACTACTACTACTACTACTTACTCCCGATAGTTACGTGTAAAAAATTAAACGTACAATAAAGTTACAGAAGAATATTTACAGAGAGTTGTAGTAAAATGAACGCCTTGTATGATTTAACCTAATATGAAGATAATCACTACATTCTTCATAAAGAGAAACTAAGCAACATAAAATGTTGCTCAAATCGGTTAACTGGAAAAACAAGAAATAAAAAAAGAAACTTTAACACTATAACTTTTTTGCGACATTTTTCGTTGCAGTAATTTTGGTTAAATCGACACCATTTAGGTTCTAGATTATACTCTTGAAGTATGTAACATTCGTTAGGTAACACCCTGTATACAATAAAAATACAAATATATTGTTTGACAATTTTTAGAATTATATTGAATCTTTCCTTATGTGAGATGTCATTGATCAAATGGGAACCACTACTACACAGTCTTGATAAATGATTGCAAGCCACGTGAGCAATAATTTTGCCTGGAACGGTAATTTTACTTCCTTCATTATAGCAATTTTGGCAAAATTATTAAACCAATAAGATCAAAATTACATTAAAACACAACATATATTGGTGACGCCAAGACATGGATATTTCATTACCAGTACCATTCACATTATTGACGTATGATAGAAACGGCTGTACTGTTGCTTCCAGAGCGTAGTATTTCCGGAATTAACTGNGTATGTCTGACCTTAATTTATGCCTTTTGGTTAGCGGTTGTTTTGTATTTATATTTCGGTAGTTAGAGCAACGATTGTGGGTTTCTCTGCCATGCTCTTTCCCCACAGGAGCTCTAGGTGAGCCTGGCACTCTCATTTTATGTTAAATGATTGTTAATGTTTTTGTTGTTCTTCCTATTTGTCACATGTTTAATTTGAAGATTGTTGTACGTAAATAATACAGTTAGGTGTATTTACTTTGCTTTTGTTTTATAAAATTAAACCATACTTCCCCTCTTTAAAGTTAGTAGTCGGCGCCTTCCGGTCAATTAAAAATAGATGTATACAACGTAGGTACTCCTTATGACGGTCACATATTTTTGGCCACAATTACGTTTATTCTTTTTTTGATCGAACCTGGGGTTGTTATACTACAGATTTAACCAAACTTGCTTAAACGAAAAATATGGGATATATGTTAATAAATATTTTCTGTAATATCTTCATTACCCAGCATAATTTCGACTTTTGATAGGTATACATTTTTTGTGTAGAATAAAATTTTCTACTTACTCCCCTTGCAAAAGGAACATAATGTTTGGGAGGGCTGCATCAGCTGTTAAGATAAAAAAATATTTCAAAAAATGTCAAGAAAATAATATATAAGACAATAATAAGACCAACAGTTGTTTATGGAAGCGAAGCAAGGAAATTGAATACAAAAGAAAAATACTCTTTGGAAATATTTGAGTGATAAATATATGGAAGAAAGAAAGAAGGAGTGGTATGGCTGAGAAGAACAAACGAGGGATTGATGGGAATATACGTTGAGCCATTAATAACAAACGTAGCTAGAGTACAAAGATTGAGGTGGCTGGGACACGTAGGAAGGCTGGAATGACAGAGGCCAACGAGAGAAGTACTGACAGGAGGTATAAAGGAGAGAAGAAGAAGGGAAAGACCTCGAACGAAATGGCTACAAGCGGTGGAAAGGGACTTGGATGAAATGGGAATAGGGGACTGGAGGAGAAAAGTAGCAAACTAAAAGGAATGGAAAAAATATGCAACCAAACCATGAGCCTTCTTGGCTCGCAGCACTGATTACACTACTACTACTACTACTTACTCCCGATAGTTACGTGTAAAAAATTAAACGTACAAAAAAGTTACAGAAGAATATTTACAGAGGGTTGTAGTAAAATGAACGCCCTGTATGATTTAACCTAATATGAAGATAATCACTACATTCTTCATAAAGAGAAACTAAGCAACATAAAATTTCTCAAATCGGTTAACTGGGAAAACAAGAAATAAAAAAAGAAACTTTAACACTATAACTTTTTTGCGTCATTTTTCGTTGCAGTAAGTTTGGTTAAATCGACACCATTTAGGTTCTAGATTATACTCTTAAAGTATGTAACATTCGTTAGGTGACACCCTGTATACAATAAAAATACAAATATATTGTTTGACAATTTTTAGAATTATATTGAATCTTTCCTTATGTGGGATGTCATTGATCAAATGGGAACCACTACTACACAGTCTTGATAAATGATTGCAAGCCACGTGTNTATGTAACATTCGTTAGGTGACACCCTGTATACAATAAAAATACAAATATATTGTTTGACAATTTTTAGAATTATATTGAATCTTTCCTTATGTGGGATGTCATTGATCAAATGGGAACCACTACTACACAGTCTTGATAATTGATTGCAAGCAACGTGAGCAATAATTTTGCCTGGAATGGTAATTTTACTTCCTTCATTATAGCAATTTCGGCAAAATTATTAAACCAATAAGATCAAAATTACATTAAAACACAACATATATTGGTGACGCCAAGACATGGATATTTCATTACCAGTACCATTCCTGCAATGTTACTTGCTTAAGCTCGTTGGTCACGTGGCTTGTAAACATTTATGAAGGCTCCGTATAAAAGAAAATAACTATTGAAGTAATTAACGATTATGAAAATAAAGAAAATAATTCAGGTCATTCATTAATGATGAAGTTGTAACTAGGTACCCATTACTCAACACATAACGGGTATTAAAGAGTCATTTTCCTAGTCTCCTTGATATTATACCTATTATTCTGTTAACAGTGATAATTGATACTGTCACAGGTATTAGAGTGTATTGGATACTTTAATGAAAAAAATCGCCATTTCTCATTGATGTTAAAATATATGGCTATAACCAAATAGTGTATTCGATCCTCACATTCGTTCACATTATTGACGTATGATAGAAACGGCTGTACTGTTGCTTCCAGAGCGTAGTATTTCCGGAATTAACTGTACATATAATGGGATGGTGCTGGCGTAATAAGTAACTTAAGCCGGATTTCACACTGAGTAACTAAATCATGTTAAACTATCCTAGGGTGAAAACCAGGTCAATCGTATTGAAATTGAAATCAACCATTAACAAATCCTTGATCCGTCAAATTGTTTAAACGGTATAGGTACGGCTTTTGATTTTCTCTTTATTTTATAGTTAAAGGCATACGATTATAAAATAGTTGTGAAACGTATACGGAGTGCTCCACTCTAAATCTGCCTCACATCATTTATCCCATTTGTGCACCACATATGCGTTGATTTTTTTAACTTTATTTTATTCAGGGCTTTATTATTTGCATTTGCTAATTTTTGTAAGTAATACGTATTAAGGTATCTCTCTAAGAATTTTATATAGCGGAAAGTGTTTTTTGCCAGATGACAATTAAAATAGAAATACATGTCATTGATACATTCATTTCAATTTTCAATTGGTTTTATTTTAAACTTTAACTATAGTCTGTTTAGAAATGAAAGAGAGTAATAAAAGTTCATTATGTATGCAAATCATAAATAAATGTAGTACTGGTGCTTATATTCAATATTTTTATATTATGTATTTTCGGTATAGATGAGGTGTACTTTTAAAAAAACTTTGTGCGATCGGACTGTACTAAATTGTAGCAGGTAGCTAAAATTTAATCCCCGACAATCCGTCTTTGTCTATGCCGCTTCAATTTCTCGGTCCATTTCTCTTATAAGTAAACAATATAAAAACAGCATTTCAAAACATGAGGCTACTTTAAGCATCATAACCGGGTTAAGAGGGTTTTTAGTAATTCAAATAAAATTATTCAATATTATTATCAAAATATTTATTTAAATTTAATGAATAGACTTTTATTCCACACAAAAATATATGTATTTTGAAAATTCAAATTATGGTGAGTAAATGTAGTGTTGTATAAATGTACAATAAAGAAAATAAAAAAGTAGGTATATTAAAATTCATCCTCTGAATATTCTGATGAATTATCTTCGTCTCCTAGATTGATAACGATAGGTTCCACAGTAACGTCAATTAAATTATCGAGTTCCCACATTTTCTCCTCTTCTTTTTGTACATGATGTATACATCTTTGCCAGTTATCTGCAGTTACTCGTTCCAAGGAATTTTTTAACAAAATTTTCACGTCACTTAATTTAAACGTCGTATTATTTCGCGCTACATCTCCTTTTACCTGCGCCCAGACTAATTCGATTGGGTTAAGTTCACAGTGATAAGGTGGTAACCGTAGTACCGTTATTTGGCGATTTGTTGCCATTTCATCGATAACATATTTTTTCTGATCTTTATTAAGATTGACAAGTGTCAAAAGTTCCTTTTTCACCATATTTGTTTCAAAAGAAATGTTTTTTCCGGATAACCATTGAATTATATCGGCTTTCCTCCAAGCAGTCGTAGGCGTCCGCTCGGTCTGCCGTGAATGGTAACTGGCATTATCCATGACAATTACAGACCCCGGAGGAATAAGATCCAACATCTGTGTAAAATACTCTTCGAAAACATCTGCGTTCATGTCTTCGTGATAGTCACCTGTATTTTTAGATTCAAATAAAAGTAAACCGCCATCTACAAAACCACTGGCACTACCTATATGTGTCACTATTAATCTTCGCCCTTTACCTGAAGGTGCCTTGAACCCTGTTGAAAGTCCATCCAAAAATGCTTGTCGAAAACTTTTTACATTTTTATCTTGCCATACTTTTGTTACAGTATATCCCTCGTTGACCCAAGTTTCGTCTAGATAATAAATATTCCTCCCTTCGTCACGGAATTTTCTAATTGATCTTAAGTAGGATCTTCGCCAACAAATAATTTCATCTTTATCGATAAGAACTGACTTCCTGTTCTGCTTTTCCCAGCAAAAATTCAACTCTCGTAAGACGGCCCATAATTTGCTTCTACTGATTTTTGGCAAATCGTTGTCCTCTGAAAGTTCACTTAAAATTTTGTTTAGCGTTGGTATTTCTTTTTTAAAATAAAATGAGTGTACTTTAGTCACTAAACACAAGTCGAATTTTACTCTACTGCACTAGCACGTCTTCGTATATTCAGCTCTAAGACTGGATTGATCTGTCACAATACACTGGCTCCTGCCCTATGATGTATCCAGTAAAATATACTAATGTACACCCATTACCTGTTAGCATTAGTGTTACCCGATAATTACCTGAAACGAAATATTAGCACGCCCATGGCCGGTTCTTATCTCTGGGTTTTATTACTCACTTTCATTTCCAAACAGAGTATAGATGGTTTTAAATTAGTATTAGAAAATGAATGACGTATTCTGTTGTTCACTAAAAAAGGAATAGATTGTCTGAAAATATTTATTTTTTTGTTGGTATTTTGTCACTACGTAAAATAATTTAAAATAATTCAGATATACTACATTTTGTAGATTATATATCGTCTAAACATGTCGGTGGACACCCATCCAAATAGCTAAATCATTTGTTGACATGTAACGGCATACTGATGAGAACTAATAAATTCGAAACCGGTCTATGTCTGTGGGTATAATTCAATGCTGGTTGGGGCTGTAGTTCGCAGAGTAGTTGTTTCCCCGCAAAATCATTAGTTAAAAACTTATTTAGAATATAATTTTGAAATTTTGCAATGAAAACTAAATACATACTTTTGCATCAATATAAAAACACTTTTCACAATGTACATTGACATTTCCTTTTTAAAAACTATATATTCTAGTTATTGGCATATAGAATGCAAAATTGTGGCATTTACATTATGTACAAAATTTTTGATTTTATAAGTTCAAAAATCATTTAAAATCTGAATTTGAACCGGTTAATTTTTATTAATTAATAAACTAGCAGTTTCTTCTTAAAAAGAAAGAAAAAATCTTAAAGAGAATTAATTCAAATTTGGTATGCAGGTTTAATTTTGTATTACATATTCATAAATGTAGGAAGGGTAAATGTGGGGGAGATGCTACAGGGATTTAGCTATTAAACTATAGATGCCACTATGAACAACAAAATTAGTTTTCCCAAGTCCAGTTTTCCGCAAGATAGTCTCAGATTATGTGTACAGACGAATGATAGTGGATTTAATCAAATTTTAAGTAGTACTGTATTATTTACAATCAAGCCCGCTGAAATTTTATCATGGCTATAAAAAGACAGTAGAAGGTAGGTAAAATTTGTATAATCTTCTAGATTGTAATTCCATTTCACGTCTGTCAATTAAATACAACAAGTTAGGTTAGTTGCGCGTAAGGTGTATCTCCCTTTTCGAAAATAGAGATATTGCATATGCAGTATGGGACAGATGTTACATCAATTTTAGATATGTTTTATCTAGTTCTCCTTTTATTTGTATATTTTTTATAAGATTTTGAAATTTAAACTAATTGTAGAGTATGTATACAGAAAACTGTACATTGGGCAAAGAGCAAGACGCATTAGCATGAAGTTAAAAGAGTACAAGTGTCAGATACAGAGCAACTGATATACCTAACTAATTCCAAAATTTTGGTGAGAGAGAGAGAAGATTTTGATCAAAACTCTACAGAGAGGCCATAGAAATCTAAACGTATCGAAATTATTTCGGTNGTTTTATTACTCCCTTTCATTTCCAAACAGAGTATAGATGGTTTTAAATTAGTATTAGAAAATGAATGACGTATTCTGTTGTTCCCTAAAAAAGGAATAGATTGTCTGAAAATATTTATTTTTTTGTTGGTATTTTGTCACTACGTAAAATAATTTAAAATGATTCAGATATAATACATTTTGTAGATTATATATCGTCTAAACATGTCGGTGGACACCCATTCAAATAGCTAGATCATTCGTTGACATGTAACGGCATACTGATGAGAACTAATAAATTCGAAACCGGTCTATGTTGTGGGTATAATTCAATGCTGGTTGGGACTGTAGTTCGTAGAGTAGTTGTTTCCCCACAAAATCAGTAGTTAAAAACTTATTTTTGAATATAATTTTGAAATTTTGCAATGAAAACTAAATAAATACTTTTGCATCAATATAAAAACACTTTTCACAATGTACATTAACATTTCCTTGTTAAAAACTATATATTCTAGTTATTGGCATATAGAATGCAAAATTGTGGCATTTACATTATGTACAAAATTTTAAATTTTATAAGTTCAAAAATCATTTAAAATCTGAATTTGAACCGGTTAATTTTTATTAATTAATAAACTAGCAGTTTCTTCTTAAAAAGATAAAAAAAGTCTTAAAGAGAATGAATTCAAATTTGGTATGCAGGTTTAATTTTGTATTACATATTCATAAATGTAGGAAGGGTAAATGTGGGGGAGATGCTACAGGGATTTAGCTATTAAACTATAGATGCCACTATGAACAACAAAATTAGTTTTCCCAAGTCCAGTTTTCCGCAAGATAGTCTCAGATTATGTGTACAGACGAATGATAGTGGATTTAATCAAATTTTAGGTAGCACTGTATTATTTACAATCAAGTGAAATGAAATTTTATCATGGCTATAAAAAGACAGTAGAAGGTGGGTAAAATTTGTATAAACTTCTAGATTGTGATTCCATTTCACGTCTGTGAATTAAATACAGCAAGTTAGGTTAGTTGCGCGTAAGGTGTATCTCCCTTTTCGAAAATAGAGATATTGCATATGCAGTATGGGACAGATGTTACATCAATTTTAGATATGTTTTATCTAGTTCTCCTTTTATTTGTATATTTTTTATAAGATTTTGAAATTTAAACTAATTGTAGAGTATGTATACAGAAAACTGTACATTGGGCAAAGAGCAAGACGCATTAGCATGAAGTTAAAAGAGTACAAGTGTCAGATACAGAGCAACTGATATACCTAACTAATTCCAAAATTTTGGTGAGAGAGAGAGAAGATTTTGATCAAAACTCTACAGAGAGGCCATAGAAATCTAAACGTATCGAAATTATTTCGGTGGAGATGATGGTTTAGAACTACCAAGAATTTGGAAATGAATCACTTGCAAAAATAATGGACCAGAACGACACAGGCCAATGACTATAATGCAATGGATCAGCCCAGATGGCCAATATAAATACCATCCAGAGGACTTAATCTCAAGTTTCAGAGAATCTTCTAAAGAAGAGAGCGATATATCTATCGATATACCAATGAGTCTAACATCATTAAAATTGGTCTGATTATTCAACTATTGGCAACTGCTACGGAAGCCTGAAGAATAAGACCAGATTCAATGCATAACATCCTTTAAACCGCTCCATAGCTCATGTACTATGTAATATAGATACAAATGTTTACAAGCCACGTGAACCCCGAGCTTAGACAACTCAATGTTGCAGGACTGATACCGGTAATCAAAAATCACCAATATTAACAATTCGTTTACAATGAACAGTAACAAAGCATTACCCCTATGCTTGAGATAATGCAGTCGCTGATTAGTTGAATAGAACTTTGTGAAAAATTACACCAATCACAGCCGGTGAAATTTTTAATATAATCTTCATCTTATAGTTTTAATAATTTTTAATTTTACCGAAATTTAATTGCGAACTTGAAGAAAATAAAATTACTGTTCCCAACAAAATTAGTGGTCACGTGGCTTGTAATCATTAAAGGCTCTGTATTTGTGGAAGAAAGAAATTAATACTCCCACTAACAGTCTCTCCTATTAGTGAGGAAACTCTCCCAACAGTCATGGAATAACCTTTTCTCTAATGTTGGATTATTGTATTCAAAAAGTTTATTCGGTTTTCTTCATATGTTATAGCATAAATAACGTAGAAGCTCGTGCCCATAAGATATATTCTTTTAATTAATAAACTATCCTACTTTTATTCGACATGTCATAATTATTTTTATATACCGGGACGTAACGTCAGGGGAGGACTTTTCGTTTGATATATCGCTAGAATGCAAAATGTCTTTCGATGTATAGAATATAGAATTATATAGAATATATATTCAAGCAAATTCAGAAACATTTTTCTAAGAAATCTTTAAATGAAGTCAATGTTCTTTAATATCAGAAATGTAGGTAGGTATGCAAAAGATATCCAACCCCTCAGACAAGAGTCATTGCAGGAGACAACTACTCTATGGTCCACATGCCTCAACTAGCAGTGAATTATACGAGCAATGTTTAGTAAACAGCTACTATAAGTAGTCAGGCTAAGATTGAATAAAATAAAATATTAATTACACAGTATATATTTTTTTTAGCTTGAAATGAGTCATATATTTTCATTAATTTTCATTATTCTATATCTCGAACAATTTCAAATACATACAAGGTGTATCAGCCAAATGGAATAAATTCAATAATAAATAAATGGGGGCGTGTTCAAAAAAACGCTCGGACACGTCGATTGGTATTTTTAGTTGCGCATTTTTTTCAACAAAATATTGGGTATACAGTAGGGTGGCGAATATCTTTTTTTCGTGTCTCTTGTGAAAATATGTTAGCTTATCATGTTTTAAGAGCCCCCTCAAAAAAAATTTTTAGAGGTCGCTCAAGATTTTTAAATATTTACAAAATCGTCAAAAATTTATTTTTTTTTAATTTTTTTTCTCGTTATTTTATCATTTTCTAGGTTGCAAAAATCTCGATTCGGAAAATTTCAAATCGATATTTTAATTTCTAAAGGTCACTCAATTATTTTAACTTTCATAGTAGTGTACCTATGTTTTCGAGCGACCTGTAAAAAATAAATATCAACGAACTAATAACTTTTTTTATTGAATTTGATGAACAAAAGAATAGGAATAAATCACAAGGCACTTAAATTTAAAAAAATTAAAAAATTATGAATATTTGATACAATGCGGTAGTAAATTTGCCTCGAGAAATTTTTTAAGTATCTCGTGATTTATTTCTATACTTTTGTAAAAAAAATAAATTTTTGACGATTTTGGAAATTTTTAAAAATATTGAGCGACCTCTAACTAGACACATTTCATGTACAATACCTATCTTTAACTGTTTCGGAAATATTCAGATAAATATTTTAATACATGATCTTGATGTATGTGTACGCTATTCTATACCAATATCTATACTGTCCAAGATTGTTATATGAAATACTATGTATAACGAGACTAGGAAAACACAGTGAAGCACTTAAATCTGTAATTGTCCTGAGGATGTCACGATAAGTGACGAAACGTCGACAACTGAGAAAATTTGGTGTTTTTCTTTGAAATTTGGCCTCTAATTTTCCCACTATTGACAACAAACTGAATAAAAATAAGGCTACCAATATCATTAGTTAGAACATTAATGTCAATGTAGATGTTCAAAATGCTCACCGCGAACGTCTTGGCAACAACCTAATTTTATATATAAATTTCTTCTAACGTTACTCAACATCTTAGATGTGACTGATCTAATCGCAAGCGTTATTCGTCTTGTTATGTCAGCGAAGTCGAGGGGTTTAGTTTTGTATACAATACTTTTGACATATCCCCATAAGAAGAAGTATAATGGTGTCAGATCAGGGGATCGTGCTGGCCATTCAATCGATCCTCGCCTCCCTATCTACTGATTTGGATATATTCGGTTGAGGTTGCTGGACATTGATTTGGTAATGGCGCGGTGCTCCATCTTGCTGAAACTATGTGCCATATTCGCTGGAACTTGTGGGTTTATTGGATCAGGATATAAGTTTATCAAAGTTGGAGCAGTGCTAAATAATTATCGCCATTCAAATTGCCATCAATGAAAAAGGGATCTATGATAATATGATCTCCAACAATTCCTGCCCAAACATTAACCTTTTCAGGGTATTGCGTATGTTTTTCTGTAATCCAGTCAGGATTTTCTATAGACTAATAGCAGCAGTTTTGACGATTAGCATGACCGTGAAGTGTAAAGATGCACTCATCAGAAAACGAAACATGTTCTAATTGGATCACATATCTAACATTGCCATCATTTGTTCACAAAAATACGTTCTCCTATCAAAGTCGTGATCAATGAGCACCTGAGTTGGGTTCACTTTATAGGAATGCATTTTATTTTCTTTTAATATTCGAATAATCGATTAATGGCTAGCATCGAACATTGGGTCTGCTTTTTGACTAGAAGCATGTGGGTTTTCCTCAAATGCAAGTATAATATCCGATTTGATATCATCACTTATGGCATTGGCAGCAGCTTTTTTTATCTGCCTTACATGTCCAGGTTCGCGCAACTTTTCTATTTTACTAATTGTCCTTTAAGATATAGCAAATTTGGAAATTTTTCATGAAATAACCGAGCAACTTCCATTTGTGTCCGTGTGTTATCTCCATAACCAATCATATATAGAATTGTTATTTTGTGCATTTCTGTTAAATAAACCATTTTCCTGATATGCAGTTAACGAAATTCAAACGACTGCAGGCAGACAACACGTTGCTAACGTTTTAAACAAAAGTAAACAAAACTATTTATAGAAAATATAAAAAGTTGGTATTGACCATTGTTACATGACACACCCTGTAGCCATCGATTGGCTACATCGAATTGGCTAACTGTAGTTTTTGGTGAAAAAAATGAGCATTTAAAAATACCAATCGACGTGTCCGTACACTATAGTTTATTCCATTGCGGAAAGAGTAGATATCATTTCGCTTTACTTTATGAACAATAAATGTGCGAATAGAACAGCTCAGCTATTTAATGAACATCAATATCGACATGTCAGGAGGAAGTATGTTCTAGAGTAAAAACAATTTCAAGAGACAGGGAACACAGCCAATAAAAAACGAGAAATTGAAAAACCTATAGTTAATGAAGCTAGTGAAGTTGCAGTTTTAGGACAAGTTCATCTTGATCCTATATTAAGTACGACGCAGCTGGCATCTGTGTCTGGGATCAATTGAACTAGCATACAAACCATTTTGAAGAAGAATAAATTCCATCCATACAAAATACATTTAGTCCAGGAACTTCATGAGGATGATTATGACCGCCGTTTGCAATTTTGCGAAATAATGAGTGAGCGAGCAGGGAACGATCCACAGTTCCTTTTTAACATCTGTTTTTCTGATGAATGCAGTTTTTTCTTGAACGGGACGGTAAATCGTCACAATTGCCGCTATTGGTCCGATTCAAACCCAAGAGTTTTTCACGAGGTGCATACACAGCAACCGGAAAAATTAAATGTATGGGCTGGAATTTTCGGTGACCGGCTGGTGGGTCCTTTTTTTCTACCTGGTAATTTGACTGGCCAAATGTATTTGCAATTACTGGAAGACGCTATTGACCCTGCCTTGACTGATATTATTGAAAATGTTCCAGAGTATGATGAAGATCATTTGATTTTTCAACAGGACGGTGCTCCTCCGCATTATGCGTTAATTGTCCGTCAGTATTTGGACCAACGTTTTCTACGGAATTGGATTGGGAGAAGAGGCAGCATTGAGTGGCCTCCACGATCACCGGATTTATCGCCCCTTGATTTCTTTTTGTGGGGATACCTAAAAAGTAAAATCTATAAAACACAGCCAGCGTCGCTGGAAGATTTGCGTCAAAGAATCGTCGACGAATGCCGTCGAATCACTCCGGAAATGCTTCGGAATGTGCGCGAACGTTTCGAACAAAATCTTTATTCTTGTATGGAAGCGGGCGGTCATCAGTTTGAACATTTAATCAACTAAGTAGTAAGTAAGCAACTAAACATAATTTAAATTTTAAAATGTAAATTTTTTTCAAAGTATTGGGCGGAATTATAAAATTTAAAGTCTGTTGTAAAGAGAATTGTAAGAGCTTTCAAAAGAAATATTACTCAACCCCCAATGCCATTTAAATATTTTGGGGTGATGCTTACCCTTGCTTGGGGGTGAAAGTGGCGGAGTCAAAAATACCAGCAAAGAATGTTCCCTTTTAATCTAAAATCGACTGGCCTGTGCGTTTTTCTACAATCTTGACGCAGTTCCTGAAAATGGCTCTATTTCATTTTCATTTGGCCACTCAGTATATACAGAGCTTTTATCGATTAAATCCACCATCAGATAAGGCATTTTAATTACACTTTGTATGTCTACATAATAGGCCTCTTGCACATGTCGGATTTTTTTATATTAGTTCACATATTTAAATATGGCCTTATTTAAAATTATTAATTATAAAATCTTTTGTGAAAAATTCTACTCGAAAATTGACTAAATCGTACGTTGAAATTTGGAAGTGGGCGACGTCATCGGTAAGTAAACTGGCCGCTTCACATTAGAAAACGATGTCGGTCCTATTACTTCTTAAAAACATTATTATTTTTAGTTTACATACTATACTATAACTATACTGATATGCTGTTATATTTATTAACTGATTTCCATTCTATTATGTAGGTATACCTTAATATCTACCTATACCTATGTAGCAAAATAATTAAGTCTGGGTAGGTATAATATTTAATTTTTACGGCGTTTAGTTCAAGTGAGCTTTCCTCGGGTAGCATAATATTATTTACTACCTAAATAATATTTTGAATCTAAATTTGTTATTTTAAATAATCATAATTAGTTTTTAGTTTTTTAAAAGTTCTTAAGAATATTTGTAACATGACCGAACAAGGTTCTGCTAAAGCCCAATCAGACAATTTACCGAATTCCATGATCATTGCGGAGTTTTTTAGAAAAGCATTTTATTTTATTCGGCAGAAATAAGGGGAATAAAAGCAAACAGGTATGATTTATAGATATCTACATAAATTTATTTTAAAATGCATTTTTTTCTGGCGTTTTTACTGATGTATTTTCACACATCGGTACAATGCACCAGTTGTTAGACAATAGTGTTAGACTAGACGGTATCTGTTTTGGTTTGGGTGAATCGTATATCCACGGAGATTTTTGGCTTTTGGCTTTCAAATATCACTAGAAATGAAAATTTTTCTATGCTCTCCAAATTGACGGATTCAAATTTTTCAAAAAGCGTTTGAAAGCTTGAGAGCCTTTCTATAAGTGATTAAATTTTCAAGTATATAAGGGCCTTGGTTTTTGCTGTGCAGAATTTTGAAAATTGGGTGTGATGATTCTACATAATATAAAGTTTTCTTGAGCCAAGTATAAAAGTCCCAACCCAATCTAAAGACCTCAAAAAGGTTAACTAAAAAGTAATGTTTTTTAACCCCATATTTGGCGATTTTTTCGATTTTTACGATAATAATCATTATTCATTCTATTTGTAACTAGTCATATTTTGTAAAAAAAATTAATTACAAAAATTTGTTTCCTCTTCCATTTTCGTCTAAAATGAACTCTTGAAAAGATACATAATTAAGTAGGAAGAAAGATATGACATTTTTCGATTTTTTTAACATATTGTGCCGCCAAAAGTTAAGCCCACGTTTATTTTATGCGCATAGAAAAATTTTCATTTCTAGTGATACTTGAAAGCCAAAAAGCCAAAAATCTCCGTGGATATACGATTTACCCAAATATGGACTTTTTGAAATAGATGCTGTCTGGACTATATGGTTTAGAGGAATTTGCCACAGTTATTATAAGTTTATCTTCACAAATTTACAGTATATGTAAGGTATCGTACTGCTTATTAACATCACTCCACACATTTAATAACCAAAGCAGTCAGCTGCACTGTCGAAACGCTACTTACCGATGACGTCAACGCGCGAAGCGAACCTATTAAAACATTAATATCTAATAACTTTTTAAAAATAAATTAATATAACAAAACCTTTACACATTGTTTGTAGTATTCAGTGTAGATACAAAAACTATTAAAATATTTTTTTTTCAAGAGGCCTATTGATTGGTATTGACTTGTTAGCTTTTGAAATATATATTAATTTATTAGTCATAACGAATTTATGACAAAACATGATAAAATGAAACAAATTTACGTTAAATATAACCTGAAATAATCTCTAAAAGAGAACTCGCAGTTGCGTTATAAATTCATCGTGAACGTAACCCACTCTAAGGAATAATCATTTTTCAAAGCATCAGAGCAGAGAATTAACGGTGCTTTAGCTTAGAGGATATGAAACTTTTATCAGTATTTTTGCTTGTATTGCTCACTCCAAATTGAATTCCATGAGTGATGTACTAAATTGCTCCGTACAGAGCTGAATTACAAACCCTAAAAGAAGCAAATTGGAAACCAGTGATTGTACTGGCATCGAATCCGTGGACTGATATCGATTTTAATCAGCTTGAAATTACACCTTAATTATTTTTTGTTGTGTCGTAAATTGTGTATTTAACTGAGACTTATCTTGTTATGATTAAATTATTATATTGCTATTTCATACTTACTGGGTGATTCACAACCTATTCTAAAAACTTTGGGCTCTTGTAAATATAGCCTCAGCGATATGATCTCTTAAATGACCATACAGGATCTGACTTTAAGTAGAGATTAGATTTTTAAGGGTAATAGTAATTTTCCAGAATATTAATCTCAAACTCCTTTTTTTAATCAAATAAATAACCGTTTAGTGCGTTTTTTAAACTGCACTTAAATTCTTGTTTATGCCGCCAATGGGTGGCGTAAATTGGATCACCCGGAAATGGTGTAGTAAGTTATATCGGTCCACTTATGGTCTTTCCAAAGTCAGTTGAATATGTATAAAAACGCCTAGCAATAAAATTTAATGAATTTCATAGGCGTCCTTAAAAGTGTTTTCTGCTAAACGTAAAAAATAATAATAATTTGTATATAATGTGTAAAAAATTTCTATTATTCATTTCCCCAACAACATATTTTAATTATTCATGTCCTCAAACAATTTTATTAGATTGATGGTAAATTTTGGTTATGGCATATCAAAAAACATTTACATTTTCATTAAAATATATTACTGCTCGGCCAAAAGCAACGGGAAGACAAGAACATATCCTTGCCAGGAAAGGATGAGGAAAGGTTAGAAAAGTTATTAAATAAAATAATCAACAATAAAATAATTCCACATTGATGCACTGCACTGCTAGGCAATTTGTCAACAACTGAAATTTATGGCCCAGTCGCTAAGTGCGGCTGTGTATGTGCGCCGTTTGCCGATGCGCGCATTCTTCAACTTGAGGTATACATTTCTACCACCTCAACGTTTAGTCCGACCAGACCTGTATATATAAATAAATATGGGCACAAGTTTTTCAAATACTTCAATGCCGATTTGCTGCGTAACGACCGAACCTGGTACATACAGCCTAGCTCTTTGGTCTTAAATTGAGATAGGAAAGACTATACCAGCGTTGCCAGTTGTTACCTTTTTAAATCAACTGCTAGAAAGCGAAACTACAATNTACATTTCTACCACCTCAACGTTTAGTCCGACCAGACCTGTATATATAAATAAATATGGGCACAAGTTTTTCAAATACTTCAATGCCGATTTGCTGCGTAACGACCGAACCTGGTACATACAGCCTAGCTCTTTGGTCTTAAATTGAGATAGGAAAGACTATACCAGCGTTGCCAGTTGTTACCTTTTTAAATCAACTGCTAGAAAGCGAAACTACAATGGAAAGTAACGTAGTAAAAACAAATTGCTTTTGTATGACTAGCGAAATATTATTTTTAAGTCCCATATTTTTTAATATCAGTGCCGAAGATTAAAAAAAAATCTAGAGCTTTTAAAAAATCACATTTGTTTTGCAAGATTTATGAAATATTAATTAATACTGGTACGTAGTAGATACGGTAGTAAGTACGGTAATAAGTAAAACTAATTTATGTCCTAAAATAATAATATTTGCTGTTTAAAAAAACGCGCATAAAACAAATAAAAATACCTATTATTTGATATAATCTTAGTGTCAGTGACCTCTGATATTGACCTAGCTTAATTGATCTACAGGGTGTCCCATTAATATTGCGAAAAAAATTAGGAGGAATTTCTTTGACCAAAAATAAGAAATAAAGTTCCTATAAACCTATGTCCGAAAATGCTTCGATTCGGAGAAATAGGGTGTTGAAATTTAAAGAAAATACAAGGTTTCTACTAATATCTGGAGAACCCTAATTTCGATTTTTTTGAAATTTGGTATGTTTGTTTATAAAAACGGTAGACGTCTTCTGACGTAATTTGATTTATTTTATCTATTCCAGCGGTGTCCGCGGACTCACTCCTGTTAATATTAATAAGTAAACATATACTTAAGACGTCACTGCTTTTTCTTAGGTGTCATATTTTTTTCTAATTTTGCGATTACAAATACAACTTTTTTGTCTCTTTACTTTTTTAATATCTTGCTTCGTTTTCGAGCAAAACATTAATATCATATGTACATTCTTAAGGGAAGTTGAAAACAAAAATAGAAATTCAATGTTTTAGTTATTTACTAATCAACTGTAACAATACATTTGAAGAAAGTGTAACAAGCTGAGAAACAATAACTCACTAAATAATTTTTTTTAAATAATTGATATTAACAGAAACATAAGGAAAAATATTTAACAAACAGCAATGATATGAAAAATACTTTACATACACAGGCGTTACAACAGTTGTTGAAAATGTGCACCTTCAACTCTAATACAGGCATTTATCCTACGACACATTGATTGGCGAACCCGTTCAAATATTCCAGCTGTGTGTCTAATTGTTTCACAGGATGCGACAATGCGGTTTCTTAATTCGTCTATGGTTTGCACTGGAGCCGTATAAACCAAATGTTTGAGGTGACCCCAAAGGAAAAAATCCAACGAATTTAATTCTTGAAACCTCGGGGGGGCAGGGTTGAGTCCTCGACCTATTCAGCGATTTGGGTAGATATTGTAGAAATATTCACATGCAGCTAAACTGAAATGGGGTGGAGCACCATCGTGCATAAAATACATGTGCAACCTTAATTGCAATGGGATGTCTTCCAAAAGTACGGGCAATTCATCCTCAAGAAAACGGCGATAAACATCTCCAGTAAGCATCGGTGGTAAAAAAATGGGCCCATTAAGTGGTCTCCCACAATTCCGACCCATACATTAAGTGAAAACTAATCTAAATCTAATCTTAACGGAAAATCAGTCGGTAAAAGTTCCTGAACCCGTTGGATGTGATAACCGTATAGAAGATTATTTTTTTTAAATCCTGAAAATTGTAGAACGACTTGCATTTAAGTTTCTAGCAATCTATCTGGTACTTGTTGTTGGAGTGTCCTCAATTTCATGAAGTACATCTTCCTCCAATTGTAGGGTTATTGCTGCCTGGTCGCCCGTTTCCTGCGGTAAGTTTTGGGACGGGTGAAAATAGTATGATGAGGAATTATACGATTAGGGTATTTCTGCTCATAGAGGTGCCTGGCGGTTAATGCATTACCGTTGGTAAGGCCATAAAGAAAATGCATATCGCACATTTCACTATTTGTGTAATTCATTTTGACAAGCAGGAATTGACAACTACACAGTTTAAGTAGATACTTATTAAAATCACACACGCTATTAATTTTTTGCCCGAAAATGTAGCAAGATATCAAAAAAAGTAAAGAGACAAAAGAGTTGTATTTTTCATTACATAATTAGAAAAACACCCAAGAAAAAGCAGTGACGTCTCATATGTTTACTTATTAATATCAATAGGAGTAAGTTCCCGGACGCCGCTGGAATAGATAAAATAAATCAAATTACGTCAGAAGACGTCTACCGTTTTTATAAAAAAACATACCAAATCTCAAAAAAATTAGGGTTCTTCAGATATTAGTAAAAACCTTGTATTTTCTCTAAATTTCAACACCCTGTATCTCCGAAACGAAACATTTTCGGACATAGGTTTATAGGAACTTTCTTTCATATTCTTGGTCAAGGAAACTCTCCCTGAATTTTTTCGCAACATTAATGGAACACCCTGTATATTACAGTCACTGCGCAAAGTACACCGTGACGCATTTAGGAAAGTTAAAACGTACTAATAAAAGTCTTTAAAATTCTAAACAAAATAAGGCATGTTTTTACTCTTGTTTCTTAATCAACCACTTCGTTAGCCAAATCTGGGCCAGACATCTAAAATTAATCTAAAATAAATAAATCAGCAACAAAATTAAACCGTGGATGACATGAACGAAATGGAAACTGGATGCGATGTTAAATCCAGCTATCTGTGAAAGTGAGACCAATAGTGCAGCACGTGCTTGATAATTGTTTGCAAGATTGAAGTATACCAATTGACTTTTAACCTAGTATCATATGACAAGGGGTAGTAAATGGGTAAAAAACAAATTGCCGGCGAAACGATAATGACCGAATCCAAATAAGCCGACACCCCTTTATTCTTTTCACATTAATTTTTTTTTCAAGTTCATCGGTTTGCGAGAATGTGTTTGCAGTATGGGAGGCAGTTTCGCGACTTTTTGTGTGTTGTATTAGTTTTTACTGGAATCAAAAGAGAATTTACAGTATAGTACAGTACTGTGTTTCAGTTTAAATTCATAGTAAAATTTAAAGTAATATTTAGTGAAAAATGTTTGTGTACTATAAGTGTATAAAGTTATTTATTTCAGTATTTAGTGATAGTACAGTTTATTTTTGAGATTCCATTTATGTGTGATATTATGAAAAAGCATGTATACGAATAAAAGAGAAGTTGATATGGTCAGAGCGTACTTTTTGTCAGGAAAAAACTGTGCTGCTACAAGAAGACGATTTCAAATGGATTACTCTGATCAAGTACCAAATAAGGACATGGTTCTTAATAAGGTAAGGTATGAGACTTTATGATGCGACTTGTTGAAGCATGTTTCGACAACAATGGAAAAAATTGTGCTGTAGAAAGCAAGTGAGTAAAAATATTATTTACTTATGTTTGTGTATTTCTTTTATCATTTTCATGTATTAATTTTTGAATTCTGTTAGAAAACTTGTTAGATACTATTTCTTAGTTTACCTTATGTAAGAGAATTAAATTTTCGCTCATAGGGCTTCGGGCAAACATCCAGTCAATGAAAGTATTGCGCCAAAGACGGCGGATGGCGGATGGTGAAGAAATTTGCTTTCGAATAAAACTGCCCACCTTTCACTTAAATTATGATATTTGACTGTGTGCATGCGCTGCATTTAACGCGCGTAGTCAGATCTCATGTAAGATATATTTCTTAATTTTCGTGTATCTCTAAAAAACCAATTTTTTCTGATGTTACGTAATATCAGAGGTAAAGCAAAAGAAAGACTTTTTCTTGTCACCTTTGATATGCTTTCTATATGTTTTGCTGACTTTTTTGAGTGAAATTGTTACATCAAAACAGATTTTTTTGTTTTTCAGTGTTCGATGTATAACAAAAAAAAGTAAATATTAATATTTTGTGCATCCTGTACCGACTGCAAATGGATTTTTTCAGAAATATAAAGTTAGCACTTCATTTTATTAATTATTTTACATCGAATCGAAAATTGTATTTTTTATTGAAAACCATAGTTGGCCGGAGCGTAGTCAAAAAAAATATTTTGTTGTGCGCCAAAAGTAAAAAGTTGTCTTTTTTTCACTGTATGGGTGACATTGACGTCATTTAATTAAAAGTGAAACAAACATATACACATATCCTGATGCGATAGAATAAATATAGAATTTGAATTTGAAAGTATTCAAATTGTTTTCCATCCAACTGGTGAAAATTCAATTGGTCATATTTTTATAAATAAGCATGGAACCCATAATGTTTTTTAGATCATTTCTAGGCTCCAAAGCTTAAGTTCGAAAAGGTATATGTACAAAATATATATTTTTTCAATTTTTATTTTTCCCAAAATTTTAATTTTTATGAAAATTACATTATGAATTTCTATGGATGAAATGTTAGTATCAAATTAAAATTTGAATTGGTATAATTTCGAAGAAAAATTAAATTATGTCAGTTGATTATGATATTTTGAAGAAGATATTTTGCGAAAATACCTACGTGCAACCATTTTTGAGGTTTGTTTTGCAAATTTCGTTAAAATTTTTTTCATCGTTAAATTTCTCTTTATAGGTCTAGAAATAATTCCCTAAATAAATATAGGTATACATACAGGTCCCATTTTTCAATATATTACTCCAATTTTGACTGAATATAATGGTGCAATCCTTAATTTTTCAAATATATCTGTGAACTGTGAACTTTAAAAAAACTTTATTTTGTTCTTAAATACTTCTAAATACTTGTAATAATAAATTAATTTGAAGTTGTTCATTTTTATAGTATCTATGTAAATAGTGCACAAGGGTCAGATTTGATCTGTACAATTTCAACTATGACAATTTGTTGCGGTTTGCCTAAATATATAACGTCACACTAAAAAAGTCTATTTTCGACCAAGAACACACCTATTTAGTTTTGGTAACCATATTTTTTTTGAAATCGTACTGTCTCTTGTTCTTAAAAAATACAACTTTGATGTGAACCTATACTTTTTTTCAGAAATAAATCCAACTGCAGTCAAAATATGTATGCCTTGGCTATAACTAAAAAGCAAAAGACATATCGAGAACCTGTAACATTCTGTGTTCAATAATAATCGAGATACCCTAACATGACATCGAAAATGGGTTGCACTGTACTTAATTTGTAACTCAAATTAATATTGTAGACAATTTGTCACAAAAATTCCTAACATAATACTGGAAGTGAGTAAACAAGCAACGAGCTATTATTTGCAAGCTTGTTCAATTTCATTCCATTTTGTGGTATAATATAACCAGTTTGCACTCCGAAACTATAATGTCTTCTTAAGTCCTTTGTAGGAAAGCCCTACAGAGCTTAACAAATGTTTCACAAGTTGCTCTTATTCTTTGATGTTTTATGCAGGTATTTTTAAAGAAAATGACGAATGTAATAGAATGATTGCCTTTTATTAATTTCATAGACTGTTGTTTCGAAAAACATGTTTCTATCTTTCTTCATATAACTTTTCATATCCACTATTTTTTGTATTCGCATATATTATAGCATAAGAGTCTAAAATTGATTAAATTTATATTTTTTATGCTGTGGAAGAAAAGACAACCACAGATATATTTATTTTAGTATCCCTCGAAATCTATAAAGGTAGAATATACATAAAATAGTTGAAATTTTATAAAACTACAAATATAGGAACGTTTATACGTTATATGTAATACCTACCTAAATAAGCTATCTTAATAATCAGCGCAATATTGTGATTTTTTTTATGTACAATACTTATTATTGCAGTCGATGACATGAATGTATTTTTTTTTTTTTTGTTTAAAACACATTTTAATACGTAAAAGTTACTTGTACTTATATTACTTAAAAAAAATTTATTTTTCGTCTGGCCCAATTTCATACCCCAAAATAACGTATTTCTAGTATTTTAGTTCATTGCAAAGCAACCATCAGTAAACCGTACGGGAAAGTTACTTTTCCGATCTAAGCCTGGAAAGTAAACTTTCCCGTAACATTTTTTTTTTCTATGTTTTATACAGTAAATACTCATAAATATACGCAAACAAACCAACACACATCAAAAATGTAAATATAACATTTATTGAACGTATTCCACATATTAAACGTTTATTACATCTATTTGTTTATAACGAGCGTTCAAATAAAAACGTGGTCGAAGTTGGCTCTGACACATTGAACGTAGGGAGTAGCTTATAGCGACCAACTTAACCTCATT
Organism: Anoplophora glabripennis; assembly: GCF_000390285.2. Taxonomy (NCBI): domain Eukaryota; kingdom Metazoa; phylum Arthropoda; class Insecta; order Coleoptera; family Cerambycidae; genus Anoplophora; species Anoplophora glabripennis. The sequence continues at coordinate 131,871 of NW_019417105.1, forward strand.
TCTCAACGAGCTGTATAGCAGCTGTCAGTTTCAATAACGTTAATGACTATATAACTTTATTTTAAAGAATAATCGTGATAACAATAACAAACAATTNTTATAACTATTTGTTTATATTTATAGTTATGTTACAGTTTGTACAACTATTAAACATTGTCTGAATTTTACTCGAAATGTTGGTGACATTATTGCTGTTAATTATTCCTTCTTCCACATTAATATTACTATTAGCAAATTTTTCTTTGTCTCTCTCCCTCTAAATATTTTATCTGCTTTGTCTAGTTTATGTGTAAAAGATTCCTCTATATGTCCTTCAGCAACGGTTGAAGATTTTCATCCCCATGGGTCTTTAATGCAACTAAATCTACCCCAGTATTAACCAAAATGGTTGCAGATGATAGATGGAAACAATGTCGTGTGTATTTATTTGTATTTGGCAAATTTATTTATTTTTTTTAATTTGAGGCATTTTATCTAACTTATGTATTCCTACCACTTGCCTGCAACCTTTCCCAATATTTATAACGAGCGTTCAAATAGAAACGTGGTCAAGTTGGTTCTGAAAATTTGGACGTAGGGCGTAGCGTATAGCAAATGAACTTAAACGTCATCTGTCAAAGCGCTATATCGCCGCTATCAATTTGAATATTTTCGTTTTAAAAAGCGTTTAAAATGGTGTTTTCTCAAGAACAAAAAGTGTTTATCATAGAGTCCTACTTTAGAAATGGACGCAAGATTGATGGAATATGGAAGTATTCTATTGAGGAATGTTTCATAGAATTTCAAAATCAATTTCCCGGCGTTGTTGAGTACAAAATTTTTCAAAGTGCAGTTCAGCGTTGTGTTAATGTTTTTCGTGAAACGGGCAGTGTAACAAGAAAAGAAGGAAGCGGCCGACCTAAAAAGCGGACTGAAGAATTAAAAGAAAATGTCCAACAAATAATGGAAAATGCGCCAAGAACTTCTGTACGTGTTTTATCACAAATGGTGGGAGTATCAGTCGGTACCTGCCACACAGTGTTAAAAAAAGATTTGCGTTTGTTCTCCTATCGTTTAACTTGTCAGCAAGAACTTCATGAAGTTGATTTTCCGCGACGGGCTGTATTTTGTGAATGGTTTTTAAACAACTACGGTGAACTTCATAATATCACCTTTTTTTCTGATGAAGCCTGGTTTCATTTAAGTGGTTACGTAAACTCACAGAATATGAGAATGTGGTCTTCTGAAAAACCAGATAACTTTTTTGTCGAGGGCCCTCTACACGCTCAAAAAATTGGAGTTTGGTGTGCTCTCAATCGAAGGAGGATTTATGGACCTATTTTTTTTAATGGTACTCTTACTGCGCAAAGGTATAGAGAAGAAATTATCGCTCCTTTTGTTAACCAGCTGGAAGAAAACGAAATTACAAACTTTTACTTTCAACAAGATGGCGCAAGGGCACATACGGCAGGCGAGACGATGAATATGTTGAGGGAAGTTTTCCAAAATCGACTAATAAGTCTCAATGCTGAACATGAATTTCCACCGAGGTCATGTGATATTACGCCGTGTGATTTCTTTTTGTGGCCTTACCTTAAAAACACTATTTTTGAACTGCCTATTCCTGATTTAAACCATCTGCAGGCTCGACTTATAGACAAGATTCGTGAAATTAACAATACCCCGAGCATCTTAGAAAATGTCTTTAATTCTTTGAGGAACAGGTGTGAAAAGTGCTTGGAACAAGGAGGGGGACACTTTCAGCAGCTGCTTTAATTTATTGTTATAACAAGGAGGGGGACACTTTCCGCAGCTCCTTTAATTGTTTGTTATTGTTATCACGATTATTCTTTAAAATAAAGTTATATAGTCATTAACGTTATTGAAACTGACAACTGCTATACAGCTCGTTGAGAAATGAGGTTAAGTTGGTCGCTATAAGCTACTCCCTACGTCCAATGTGTCAAAGCCAACTTCGACCACGTTTTTATTTGAACGCTCGTTAGAATTTCCAGGGCTATATTTTCTATTCGTTTATCACAAATAATTTCAGTTTTTCCGTTTTATTATTCGGTGTTTTAATCAGAAGCTTTGATCCTAAATCATCTATATAATTCAAAATTTAATTGATACCAAATATTAAGGTAACCTAAAAAGGAAAAACTAATATCTATACAGCTTCTACTAATTTTGGTGGTGTCCCGGATACCTGACCATCATCACCACTGTTCATTTTAAATATTTTTTAATATATATTACAACGAATTTGACTTTATCACAACAATAAATAAACGATGATAGTCAAGGAAAGGACTTCCTAAGCAATTAGATTGGAATGAAGAAGTCTTAGGTATGCATTAATAAAAATTTCTTAGTTCATATTAATTAATTAATATTGTTTGCGATTTCAGAAAAAATAATATGCATACTTCATAATAAAAGCACATTCCCGAACTCAATGCTTGTCGTCTGGGAATGTAGGTATTGGTTTTATTATAATATACTATAAATTTTTATTGTTTTGATATTTAAAGAAAAATATCACATTTATTCAGTTATCTATTGACGTTTCGATGTGATTGTTGATAATTAATTCTAAATATTCCGTAAATTTAAATACAAATTAACCGGCGATGAAGATCCTGAGTGGCAATAATCAGAATTACGGAGTTGTTTTTAATTCTCGTCAGAATTTCTAAGAAATTATATTATTTTTGTTCAAACTGTTCATTCACACTAGAAAATTTAAAATACAATGTAGCCATCAAAACTCCACGAAAAATTTTGCTGTAGACATTTTTCTGAGGAATAGACTGCGTAATTTCTAAAAAATCCTTTCCTGAAGCTATGGCATCAACATAGAAAATATTTTGTAGATTAAATGTATACTAACAAAGTATTATTATAATCCCTCCTACCTAAAGAATTTATGCATCACTGTGTGGGTATATTCAGACCTGGTTAGCCTAGGACTACAATGTAGAAAATAGTGCCTAAAATAGTAAGAGAACTAAATATTTTTGCTATAAAGATAAGTAAACAATGTATGTCTCTCTTTGTTTAACACACAAATTTGCGCTATACAAATTCTTCTGTTAAATGCTATCAAATCAAACTTTGTTCTTTTCTACCAAAAATTTAGTTATACAAAGTTATCTGTCATTTTTTTTGGGAGAGGAAACTGCTTGGCACCGAGACCTTCAATCTATCGCTCCCGGTACTGTCAGGGGTTACTCCTACAAAAACCCCTTCTTGTTTCATCTACCATGGAGCCAGAATCACTCACATCAGCATACCTCAGGTCCAAGGCATCACTCTATCTATTTGCTTTATTTCTCTCACGTCTCCTCTCGTCCATCTCCTTGTCTTCAATAATTCTATTCTCAACCGCTTTTCACCTATCTTCATTCATTAACATGACCGTAACCATATTTCCTGGGGCTAATACCACCCCCGTCGTGTTTTCCAATTCTACCCTGGGCACGTAAATATTACGTGTTCAACATTATCCGCCTCGCCGCAAAAGACATATGCGTCAATCGGCGCTTTTCCCATTCTGTACAAATAAGCCTTGAAGCTTCCAAGTCCGGTTAACGCCTGAATCAAATGAAAACCTACCTGACCTTGCTTTCTATTTATCCAAGACCCGATTTCTGGTATCAACCTTCTCGTCCATGCTCCTCTCCCTTTGTTTGTGACACCCAATCATTTTGACATGTATTAAGGGTTACTTTGCTTTCTACCCTTTTAGCTAGCTCCCTGGGTAGATCGCTGTTCCAGACTCTTCTTCTCTCATCTGCAAGAAGGTTTACCGTCACTGCCTCGAAAGAGTCAGTTGAACATGTATATAAAAAAACGAGCAGTTTCATAGGCGTACTTAAAAAGTTTTCTGCTAAAGGTAAAAAATTATAATAATTTGTATAATGTGTAGAAAATTTCTATTAGGTAAGTTCATTCGACCAACAACATTTTAATTATTTATGTCCTCAAACAATTTTATTATATTGATGGTAAATTTCGTTTTGTTCCGTTTCAAAAGGTCACCAAAATGCCATGTTGTAATAATATTAGTAAACCAAATATCCTTCTTATTTCTCCCTTTCGCAATTGTAATATAGATGATTAAAAGAAGGTGTCTATTATAAATCAAAATTACCTGAATCACACCAAATTCCGCATTGCTGCACTGCACTGTCAGGCTACTTGTCGACAACTGAAATTTATGACGCAGTCAACCAGAGCAACAGTGCGTATTGCTGTTTGCCCGCACGCTCATTCTTCAACTGGGCGTATACATTTCTACCACCTGCACCTTTAGTTCGACCAGACCTGTATATGGGTTTGGCTAAATAAATATGGGAACAAGTTTTTCAAATATTTCAATGCCGAGTTGCTGCGTCAACGATCGAACCTGGTACATACTGTCATCTTCTTGGTTCTTCAATTGCTATCGGAAAGACTATACCCAAGATCCTCCTGTAAGTCGCGACCGCCATAACTTCCGCCCATATGGGAGCACCATACAATAAAATGGACTGAGCGACATTGCCCACAACTTGCCTCCTTTTCTCACCAAGGCCACCGATATCTGGTATGAGCCGATTAAGGGCCTTTACGGCCAACTCGGCCTTTGTCGCTGCAGCTCTGATGTGTGGTCCAAACCTAACAAAAGAATTCAGAATAATGATAGGTAACTTAATGAGTTTCTTATGCGAAACGTGACTTTTCGCATTTTAAACACAAAATTGGTGATAAATTAGAAACCATCAAGAATAACTATTGCAACCTTTGTATGTATTGACCTGGATTTTTCTAGTGAATCCAGAAATGCGAAAATATACAGGGTGTTCCATTAAAAAAAAAAAACTTACACACGTTTGAATTTCCTCGGGTTTGCCAATTAGTTTTCAGGGCCCTGTACAAAACTGGCTAATTTTGAAAACTTCTTAAGGGATCCCATAACATCTACTTTCATTGACTCAAAAGTAAAGATTTCCGCTTGAACTGTTTCTGGGGCATATACTTTTGAAGCAAATAGTGCTGCATGCAATTTTTTTGTATACAGCTAATTTTAAATATGGAAAAGTTTATACAAGGTGACCCTAAAATTTAACGTAGAATCCAAAAATGCACTAATATACTGGGTATTCCATTTAAAATAACAAAGTTGGTGGCAACTTCTGGTAGTGCAACAGTTTTGAACTTAACTCCTTCTAATGAACCAGTTGCGTAAATAACCCCATATAGAAAACCCAAAACTTTTGGAGGAAATGACATTTTGAAAGGACACTATTGGAAGTTGCTGAATATGAATAGATTAATGTTATTTATTTTTTCCAGAGAACACTGATTTGGTTAAAAAAATTGTTTGTATTTATTTGAACTGATTGATTACAAATAATACGACTTTCTTTATTAGTAGAAATGTTTGTCTTTTGAATAAATAACATTTCAATAGCAGAATCTTTAATAACGTAGAGAAATTATTGTAAGTATAACAAAAAATATTAAATTAAATAGTATTAGTAGAGAAAAGTGTTTAAATTAACTACCTTAGAAATTTCCTTTCTAAATTGAACGTCAACGCATTTTATTCATTTACGTTATAAGACAATTTCTCCTGCTATTTTATTTAATAATTTTCTTTGGCAAGTCGTTAGGAAACTTGCGGATGACAAACGGCTATTGTGTTTACTCAGAAAATTTAATATCGGGACTCTTGAGGATTTTACAACTGACGTTTACGACTCATTTATTTTTCTAAAACCTGTAAAATTCCCTGTGCCGTTGCGATTTGTTGTCTTCCTATCAATTTTTATGTATTAAGTTAAACCCTTTCGAAATGAAATAATATATTAAATTATCATAACGAAAATATATTAGGTAGTTTCTCTTGGAAAAGGGCGAATTGTCAGTATTTCGGTCACACCCTAAAGATAAACTAACACAGGACACTTTTATTTTATTACGGTCGTTGGGAGTTTTTTCTATTATTTTATACTCCTGCTAAATCCGGCTATATAGAAAGTCGGCCAGATATACGTAGTAGTAACATTCAAGATAGATTTACTGCTTCCAGTAAATATTATTTACAGGAACTCTGATAACTAACTCGTAGTTTTTTTTAATATACGAGTAGTGTTGTCTGTAAGGAGGTCTGCTTAAGGACTAGCCAACCTCATAACTTTCTTCTTATTGACCAATTTTAATGATTATTTTTTTATTAGATTAGTCATAAGATTAGCCGGAGGAATGTCCCATTCACTATAAATTGAAATCGGGCCAACTATAATGATTTATTTGATACAAAAAATGGAAAAGTAATATTAGGAACATTTTTGGGAAAGATGAGATCAAATTAGAAAGATCAAATTGCTAGAATAACCAACTGCTTCAATAAGCTTCGTTGAGGGAAGACAGTAATTGATATGATCGAATTCCTTACGTAAGTCAGGATAAATTACATCCCTGCAGATATAAAGATTTTGTATTCTGTCACACATCCCAATTTCGTCACTGTCGATCATTTTTCAACAAAACCATGTTGAACTGTTGGGGTCAAAGGTATCTGATCTAAATGATGATTTCAAATAGTTTAGCAAAGGGCTATTAATTGACCTTTTAATAACACAGAAAAAAGTGGTCTGGGATAGGCTTTATGTATTTTGACATGTTGAATCCGAATTTGAAGTNTTGAACTGTTGGGGTCAAAGGTATCTGATCTAAATGATGATTTCAAATAGTTTAGCAAAGGGCTATTAATTGACCTTTTAATAACACAGAAAAAAGTGGTCTGGGATAGGCTTTATGTATTTTGACATGTTGAATCCGAATTTGAAGTCCATTTAGTTCAAACACCCTCAAAATTTTGAATAATTGACAAAAAATAGTGAATAATCGCCGAAATTACCGCAAAAAAAATCAAAATAATTTATTCCAAACTTGATCAAGTGACATTTTGATGTGCCAGATTTTGCAAAAATCGCAAAATAATAGCGAAAAATCACCTGAAATAGCGAAAACTCGTCAAAAATCGGGTTAGTGAGCGCTAAAATTTCGAAATTTTTTCTGACCTTGATCAAGTGTGTTTCTTATGTATTTTAAATTCAAGTCTGAAGTCTATTAGCTGTATTCCCCCAAAGATTTTGTATAAAAAGCCAAAAAATAGTTGAAAATGGCAAAAATTCATATTAATGCAAGTGAGAAAATTTAGAAAGAAAATTTCTAGATTGGATCAAGTGTTCTTCTCATACATTTTGTCGAATCGAATTTGAATCTAACGTCTGTTAAGCCTCAATATCCAAAATTTTGCAAAACACGCAAAATATCGTAAAAAATCTTGAATAAATATCATACGAATGATATGAATTATTTCCAAATAAATTCGACTGTAAATTCGACAATAAATTTGATGTTGCTCTTTCATTTTTCTTCTCTCGAAGCGAACTCTTTTCTCTTCGATTGACCTATGCAGCGGGTTTCTCTTTCTCTTCTGTCTATTCTGATTCGTTTCTCTCTTTAGTATCCAACATAAATCTGCCATCATGTTGATATTCCATCTTCCTTGGTATCCGTTCTTCATTTCAGTTACACCTTTATGGAATATTTCTCCTTGTTCTTCACTGTAGTCTCCAAAGTTTTGAGGAAAGTAGTCAAGTAGGAAGTCCCATTTAACATTCATCAAGCAACCTTACTGGTTGAAATTCTTCAATATCTCTTCAGCCAAATTTTCATAATCAACTCTTGTCATTTCCCAAAAAGTTCCGAGAGATATTCTTGAAACTTTGCCATGCTGCTTTTTTAGTGTCTTTTATCTATTTAATGAAATTTTCGTTTCGAAGCAGAGTACTAATTTGAGGACCATAAAAAATTGTTATGTTCCGTTTCCATGGTGAATTTGAAGATTCTAATCAATCGGATTCAACACGTCAAAATACATAAAGTTTATTGGTTAATAGTACAGGTACAGACCACTTTTATTTTAGGTAAATTATAATTATTACAGTTGAATTATCATTTTAGAATAGGACAATTGATTTTCCACGTAACTGAAAATTGACTTTTTATCAAAATAAGATTGAATAAGTAACGCAAAGGAAACAAGACTGCATTGGTTTTTGACTATGAAACTTTGTATATCATTGACATCAGAAATCATCTTATATTTCAACTGCTTAGGACCCTTAATTATATCATCATCAGTGACTTGAATTAGTAAAGGTCATTGGATAAGAAAAATCAGAAGGTAAAAATAGAAAAATATTCAGCAAACCCTCTGACTACTGACTGAGAGTTATTGCAAGTGATCGTTGCAATTTAACTTAATAACAGACTATAATATTTTCGGTTCGCAGCAACTATGTTTCTCTCAGAATTTTAGCAATAAGTGATATATATTTGTATTACATATAAAGTATGACTTGTATGACTATTAATTGAAATAATTGTACTTACTGCTCTGTCAAAAAAGTATCCGGAATTTGTCAATACAACACAACTTTAATCATCAAAATTTGTTACGTCTCCTTCAAAATAAGCTTCATTTGAAGCAATATACTTTTACCAACAAACAACCCAGTCTTTTTAAACGCATATTCCGGTATGGACTTCAACTCCTTCGGCGATTTTTGTTTTATGGCTTGACTGAAAGAAATGGGCTTATTAAACTGTTTATCTAGAATAATGGGTATAGCGCATATTAAAACTTTTATAATACACAACTTTTATTAAAAAAAAGCAATCATCTCCATACTAATTATTCAATGAGTTTAACTTGAAGATGCTTAAAACACCTTATAGCGTTTCTTCTCGTTCAAACTATAAAGGGCGAACGGCAGCTCTTATAGCGGCGGCAATGGGCAATGGGTCAGTTCTAAGGTATTTGATTCTCAACATATATACTAGCAGTTCGAGGAGAACGTTAAGGGACGAAAAAAAGATATTATACAGGGCGCCAACCTTCACAGAAAAAAATGAATGAACAACCCCTTAACGCTTTCTTCTCCCTGTAGGTCGGGATGGAGACAACAAAATAAAATACACAAATAAAATCTCACAGGTTTATTTCCCACTCTCTGCAGGTGTTCGGCAGGACTCTGGTTTATGCTGTCCTGGCGTTCGGGACGGCGAACTCGAATCCGGGATCTGGATGTAACCTATTCCCTTCCAGGATTACCAAGAAATTTCTCTGAATTTGACTATAAACTTGTAGTGACTTCAAACTTAGCTACTAATTCTTCACTAAGATATTTGCAAAATTTGACTACGATACTAGTTATGACAAAAACCAATATTTTGCCTAACTTCAATACTCAATTACTTATTTGAGGTTTCTCAAATATTAGCAAAAACTTAAGTCTTTAAGAATTAGTTACGATAATAGCTCTTTAGGCTGTAGAATAATTAACGCTTTCTTAGAATAAATTTTCTTGAAATTTTGTAGAAATTTTTATTTAGAAAGTTTATTTAGAAATTTTCTGTAGAAATTTTTCTGGTAAGCTCTGGTGAGAGAAATGCAGGAAATAAAATCCGATTAGCACGTGGCCACATATTGAAGGTTTTACAAAAAACACAATAAAATCTTAATAGCAAGCAAGGTTGGAATTTACTGGATCCATTACAAATAAACTAATATTTAATATTTGAATAATTACCTATGATGTTGTTCTTGATTCACTTTGTGATTAATATTAATTTAAATAATTCGGTTTATTTATAATCACACGCGAGCTAATAGTTTTGTACCAGTGCAAAATGAAAGAGGCCGTAACTCGCTCCGCGAGTCGTTTTATTGGCACGGTTCTACAAAAACTACTCAAACCTGATTGGTTGGGCACAAAACATTTCCCTACTGGCAACTGAACGGTATTAGTATTGTTCTACGTTTTATGATCCATTATAATCCAACAACCTTCTTTGCTCGTTAATGATCTATGATTAACAGAACAGATTTGTATAAACTAACCTCCAACGAATGACAGTCACGTAACCTAATATGTTGATATCCCAGATTCGATTTACAACCATGGTATTAAAAGAAAATAGTACAAGTACAAAACATTACAGTTAAAATACATTTCTCAGGTCCATTACAATTTCTATGCAGAGATTCTCCATGTTCTTCAGGTAAATAGTAAACAATTATGGTATACAGTTTAGTACATCCATGTTTTATAAATAATTGCAGGATAAAACAAAGATTTACAGGATGTGACAACAACTTAGTAATATACAGGTGGTAACTAAACTAACTAATAGTATCCACAAAGTTCTATATCAATGCTAAGGTCTCAAGAAGTTGTTTGATGGTTGGCTTTTAGATTAAAAAACTGTGATATTCACTATAAACGGATAGTGAATGTTACAACCTTATGCATCTATGAAATAAAGGTTATAATGAATTACTTATACATTATTATGTGTTATAGACTTTATGTTCCAATTGCATAGTAGAGAAGGTTTGTTGTATAAAGACTAGTATCCGAATTTGTATATAACAGTTGTATTAACAGAATTATTTGTTCTTATACTGAATATGTTTCCGTTTTTAACGTGTAAAACGCGTCTTATAATGGTTAAGTGATCGTCACCTCTCGGTGCATAATCGGTTATGATCGTAAAATTTCCGACAGTCCGCTGTGCATCGACTTACGACTATTACACGTCTAGTTTGATCAAAATAGACAGTATAGATAGGCACATGTGTTGTGGAATACATGATCATATCGCGTTGTGTGAAATGGAAAATTATGTAAGTCTCTAATTGTTTTATGGTTTGTAGTTGTTTTGTTTTTTTAAATGTAAATCTTGTCTAAGTCTTCAAAAATTATTATTTTGTATGCCCTATTAGAAACCGCTGATGTTAAGTTTTACATAAGATGGAAGAACAGAAGGTTAACGGTGACAAAGAAGAGCATGGGTATAAAGTCAATCAACCAGAGGAAATAGAATTAGATGGAAAGAAGCTCAACCTTTCAGGGGATGCTTCATTCTTAAGGTAAAAGAGTTACTGTGCAAATTCTCATGTAATACAAGAAAAAACGGGTGCATCGTTGCTAAGAAAATAAACTGGACAGTTTTGGGAGCGATTTGTCATCATTTTTAATACTTAAATGTATGTTTTATGTTTATATTAGAACCTTAGCTAATAAAATTTCTGAAGACTTAATGTCATATGTTTTTAACTCATACAGAGTATACAACAGTTTAATACATTTATTATTATAAAACTTATAACCACTACTAGAAGTTCTAATAACGATATGAAATACTTTAATAACAGTTATTGCTATTATTTCATAAAGGGTATAAAAAACGTTGTATACAATAATTTAATAAATGTCACTATGCAACTGTGCTAGCAGTACGCGTTTTATATCCAATATTCACCTGTTTAACTGTCACATATAGTATACAATGGTCTTATAATGGCATATAGAATCCTAATAAAGAATAAAGCGCATTTATTTCAGTGTTCTTTCGACCTGAAACGTGTTTCACGAAGTGGTAATTTGAGTTTAGGAAATAGAAAAAAATCAGCAGGGGCCATATCCGGTGAATACGGTGGCTGCTAGAGGACATTCGGTGAGTTTTTGATCAAAAATTGATTTACAATTTTCGCTTTGCGTAATGGTGCATTATCGTGGTGCAAAATCCGAAAAATGTCATTCCATAAATCTGGTCTTTTGCGTGGGGAATACTAGACCTCATAACTCCCAGATAATATTCTTTGTTGACTGTTTCTCCATCCGGAAGGAATTCTGTGTGAACAGTCCACGAGAGTCAAAGAAAACAGTCAACATGTCTTTCTCGACTTGATGTGTTTTTTGTATTTCGTTTTATTAGAAAAGTGCCATTCCGAAGCTAGTTGGTTCATTTGCATGTTAAACTCATAAACCCATGTATTGTCACCCGTTATGATGCGTTGCATGAATGTAGAGTCCGAATTAGCTCGTTCAAGCATGCTTTCAGCAACATGTTCCGATGCTCTTTTTGAAGAAACTTCAATTCTTTTAGAATCAGCCGTGCTGCGACTCGTTTCATATCCAAAACATCAACTAATATAGTGCGAACTGATTTGTGAGATATGTTTATTCTTAATATATGTCAGCTCTCTAAAACTATAATCACGATTTGCAAGCACTATTTCCTTCACTTTATCGATGTTCTCTTAACTTGAAGGCATTGAAGAATAACCAGAAAATTTGGCAAATCATCAACCACTTCTCGACCATTCGATAAAACTGAATTACTGTACGTATTTCCCAACATTTTCAACAATTCAGCACAAGAAATTCCGTTGATAGCATAAAATTTTAGGCTAACTATTGTTCAATAACATTATCCATAGTAAAAATTACGGAACACACATTAGGTGAACTAACAAAATTAACAACTGCAACTACTTGACAAACTTCAGAGTAGAGTACAGTGCTACTAATTTTTCATCAAAAAATAAAGTTAAATTAACTTTACCCGGAATTTTTAAACGAAAAATTCCGGATACTGTTTCCCAGAATTATATTTAATTCTCTTGCCGAGTACAAAACTTACATTGGTTTATGCAAACGTATAAAATAACAGCATAGAACAGCCAGAACAAATAAATGCAGAATACAACTCTGTTAAGGACTTCATCTCCCGAACCTCAGAAGTCAGTAACGCACATTTAACAAAAATAGTGTATTTGTAAATATTTGTAATTTTGAAAAAATAGCTTTCTCTGGACACTGTTACGTCTCAAATTATATCCACAATTTAAATGTGTATATTTAAGATAAAGATTCATCCAGTATAAGTCTTTAATTTTATGTAAAAGTTATATGAACCTTTCAGGGATCTTGAGAACCTCATCTCCTTGATGCGGTTTTCCTGTTATTATTAATTATCCATGTTCCTCCTGCACCTTGAAACTTCAACGGTTTTGCATAATTTCAAATAAGTATCTTCTCTTATTTTATTTCTCAAGCGTTAATCTATCAAAACTTTAAGTAACTTAACATATAAGATACTTATAGGATATCACTTTATTATCATTAGCAAATGATCCTAATTTATGCCTTTAGTTATCGGTTGTTTTGTATTTATATTTGCGTAGTTAGAGCAAAGTTCGTGGGTTTCTCTGCCATGCTCTTTCCCCACAGGAGCTCTAGGTGAGCCTTGCACTCTTATTTTATGTTAAATGGTTGTTAATGTTTTTGTTGTTCTTTCTATTTGTCACGTTTAATTTGAAGACTGTTGTACGTAAATAATAAAGTTAGGTGTATTTACTCTGCTTTTGTTTTATAAAATTAAACCATACTTCCCCTCTTTAAAGTTAGTAGCCAGCGCCTTCCGGTCAATTAAAAAAAATAGATGTATACAACGTAGGTATTTCTTATGACGATCACATATTTTTGGCCACAACTACGTTTATTTATTTTTTTTTTATCGAACCCGGGGTTGTTATACTACAATGCTTATATGGCTTAAAGGGAAATTTTAATCTGCATACGACAGAGTAAAAAAATATAGAGTGTTCCATTTAAGTTAACAAAGTTATAGGTGTTTGAAGTTATCAAAATGTAACAGCAAAAATGAAACACCTAGTATTAAATGTTTTAATTTGTTGGAATACCATGATTTAGTACCTTTACAGGTTTAAAATAAGAAAATTAATGTCGACTTCCAGTTTAACCGGAAGTGCTATAAAGATCTAAATATTTTAGCTGTGTTGGCCATACTGTCTTTGCTAGGTTGCCAAATTTTCAGATTTATCGAATCAATACTTTCCGAGATATCCATAGTGGCGGTTCCTGGTGGGACACAATGTTTATATGTAAACAATATTTAAATTATTTCTGGGTTACAATGCAGAGAACAGTGTACAATTTTAAATTTTCTTTAACTTTGAATATGTTGTGCCTC